>NC_000082.6:24889074-25189074 GCF_000001635.26 Mus musculus
GCAGGTTCTTAAGGAACTCCCAACCATACAGTATATGGTGCCATTAAGTGATGTAGATATGTTCAAACTAAGTGCAGACTCAGAGGCAGTGCTGACTGGACTCTAGTCTCTTATATGATGTCAAGTGTGTGGAATGAGACTTGGCTTCAAGATCACCAGAAATCAGAACTAGAACCATGGGGAACGGTCAGGGTGGAGTTGCAGTAGTGGCTCCATGGAGAACAAAATGGTCTAGCAGCCTCAGTGCTCTGGAAACAGCTGACCTTCCCATCAGTGAGGGCCAGCTACAGAAGAGTCTGAATTTAGATATGAAGTCTGAATGTAGACAAGATACACACACACTAACTGATGTACTGACTCTTCCAGGGACGGAGGCTTTCCTGAATTGTTCTGTTCAGTAGATTGTGCTTTTCAACCCCAGTATCCTGAATCCTGCTCCTACCTGTATATGATTAGAGACAGTGCCCAGGCCCCTTCATCAAGCATATGAGTTTCCCTCCATTGCCTTCTCAGGAGCCTTAGCTGTCTGCTCAGTTGACTCTGGGAGATTCCCGCTATGTGCAGGGGAGATCTTGGTGGGCTTGCTACTTAATTCAGCAAAGGCAGTAATGCTATGTCTCTTGCTACTGCAGGATAAATCAGCTGTCTCCCTCATCTTGACTTCATTGGACAGGTCTAAGAATTCCTCTGTAACAAGCAACCCCTTATCTTCTAGGCCGTTGTGCCCGCTGTGGGGAAAATGTTGTTGGAGAAGGAACAGGATGTACTGCCATGGATCAGGTCTTCCACGTGGATTGCTTCACCTGCATTGTCTGTGATGTCAAGCTCCGAGGGCAGCCTTTCTATGCCGTGGAGAAGAAGGCATACTGCGAGCCCTGCTACATTGTAAGTTGCCACATTAGGTCTTCATCTGCTCTGTCTTATTTGACCAAATACAAGTCACTCCATATAAATGTCACCATCAGTTCTTTGACGTTCAAAAGATGTGTACACATGTAAATTGACATACTGTATTTTTTTCTATATAATTACAGTTCACATGAGGTCAAAAATTGTGTTAGGAGGGGGCTGCCTTTCAACCAAAGGTCAGCCAGAAAGCTGTCTTGCCTGTGTTTTTTATCCATGTATATAGGAACAGTATGTTCTCTGTCATGTATATGAAGGATTCCTGTTCTCAGAGTCATACAGTCTTATCATGCATTTGAAATCTCAGTATTTTAGGAAAGACTTAGCAGGTGGCAGAATTTGTCAATGGCCTTCTAAACTTCTGGACTAATTATCTCTGCAGAATCATTTTACCTCCCTAATCCCCCAGGTTGTCTATGGTGTAGAGAAACTCTTTATTATAAAGTATTAAAGAGAATTGCATTCTAATTCTGACTGAGCTAGAAATGGTTTTCTGTTTTAAAGAACAAAGCTATTTTTGAATAGCAAAACTTAGTGACTAAAAATAAATAACATTTCCTTAGCATTTTATATGGCTATTTAATCTATTTAGCTACCTTCTGATAGAGTAGATTACTTAATAAGAAAACTTTATACCCAAAGTAAATTCCTTTACTGTCATTCTGGTTTTGATCTATCTGTTGAACATATCCATGGAAAAGTAGTACTTTTTACAAACCTAAAAATTAGTCACAGTTGCACCCTCTGTCAAGGCATTTCAACAGCAAAGAAACCTTGAGAATAAGGGACTCAGAAATTTGTAGATCTCCAGAGTTTAATTTTATTGGAATTTCTGCCTTGGTTGATGTCTTAGTATTACTGCTACTGTGATGAAAAACCATGATCAAAGGCAGCTTTTTTAGGAAACAGTTCATACTTCCAGGTAGCAGTCCATCACTGATGAAAATGAGGGAAAGGCCATAGAAGGATGCTGCTTGGTGGCTTGCTCTCCATGGCTCCCTCAGCCTGATTTACTATAGAACATAGGACCACCAGCCCAAGGATGAGCTGAGCTCTTCCCCATTGACCACTAATGAAGAAAATGCCTTACAGACTTGCCTACAGCCAGATCTATGATGGCGCTTTCTTCATTGACGTTCCCTCCTTTCCAGTGACTCCAGCTTGTCTCAAGTTAACATAAAATTAAGCCAGCACAGTTGGTAACAAAATTCTGAAAACTCAAGTTCATTGAAACCCAAGGATGTGTGGCACAAAGAACAGTTCTCCACGACTGACATTTCTACGTTTCATCTCTTGGTTTCCATCTTACTTTGTTTTCCTTCCAGGAACAACTTAAACACATGTGGCAGCATTATAATCCCATCAGCTAAAGCAGGTGGGAGAGAAAGGAACTGTTTTCAGGTCACTCGCCTAACTGCTCTCTTTAGAAGTGAGACTAGAGACACAGGCGTAGGGTGGCTTCTGGTTACCATCAGTCAGAGTCACATTTCTTCCTTGTCCTGCGACTTGGGCAGTGCTGCATGTCACTAGCTGTTCAGACTGTAACGATAAGCATAGCAGTGCCCTGTCTATCTGGAAGCAGCAGCATCTACAATAAGAAAAAGTCTAGTCAGCAAAACCTCACCTCTTACATCATTCTACTCTTCAAGTACCACCCTGTGAAATCATTGTTGAAAAGAGGAAGGCCTTTTATAATTCTGACCTCTTTTAAGTGGGCTGCACTTTCTAGCGACTCAGGACAGCCTTGTGCAATCGTTTATTGCTGCAAGTTTTGGCAGCCAAGTCAGCAAAGCCTCGTCCAGCCATCTAGCTCTCGTCTAGCAGGGAGCAGTAACCTTTTTATAGCTCCTGTTTGGTCCCTTTTTACTGTGCCACTGATCATTGCTACTGTAACAATGCTTCTGTGGAAGGCATCTTAAGCTGTTTATTTTTATGCTTTGTAAGCAAAGGTCTTACATAAAATACTGGGAAACTGTAGCAGCATGCAAAGAACGTGAGTTTGAATAGAATTCAGTCAAAGCTTTCTGTCGTGGGCAAGTTACTTGCTCTTTCCAAGCCCTGGTTTTTCTTTCTCATCTATATACTGGACATAATGGGATATTTTTCCATCAGCTCCCTGAGGATGAAATGAGGCAACCCTTGTAAGCACCCTTAGTCTACTGAGGAAAAGCTATTCTACAAATGTTGCATCTGTACTTAGTAGTTAGGTTTGGGGACCTGTTCACCATTCCGTATGTGTGCAGTGAGACTCAGACTCACTTAGCTCAAGGAAGCTGGTTTGCTTCTTGGATATACCTATCTTCCATTTTTTTGTTAATGTTTGCTTACCTCGGTGCACAACAAAGCTTCAGTTTCATGTTTTTAGTCATTTTCTATAGTGTGGCAGATTCTATTATCCAGACTCTATTATATGATCCTTGAGATTGCTTAAGTCGCTGGCTCCCTCTGTTCAGGTTGTGTGTCATAGCACTCTGCACTTCAAGCAACGCAGAGTATGTGGGAAATATTTAATCATACACATGGAAGAGCTGAGTGAATTCAAATAATAGAGAACCTTACTATCCTTTCTGTGTTTTCTCCCCCTCATAAGACCCTGTCATTGAGGTCCTTGACTTAATGGCCTCCTTTCATAGCTACCCAGAAAGGTTGAAATCTTCTCAGACTTCAGTTCCATTTTACCTAAAGGCCCTCTCTGTTCAGAATCGATTCCAGGATGCAGCCTGGACCTCGTGCCCTTGACCGAGGTATCGGCACTTCCAACTCCTTCTAAACTTTCACAGTTCTGATAAGCTGCATCAGAACTTCAGAGGGAAACAGAGAGTGTGAATTAGAACAAGCTGCATGGCAGGTGGACTTAGTACAGGCGGTGCTAGGATTGCTTGTCTCTCCAGGAGCTAAAGTTCTAGAGCAGAAGACCCTGCTCGTGGGATCCAGCTTCGTATCACACGGCTCGACACAGGTGTCCCAAAGACATTGTGAATAAGACAAGACAAGCAAGTCCCTGGGTGCCAGTCCATGGGACTCTTTTCTTTCTGTTCTTGTGTTTGGTTTGTTGTTACTTAATTGATGGAATAAGATATAATAAGAATAGCAAAGGCAATGGCTTAGTTAATTATTTCTCTGTAAGCACCAACCACTCATGCTTGACTATTGATCCAGGAGTAAGGCCTCCCACCTGTAAAACAAAACTTAAATTTCCTTCTGAATTGGTTATTGATAAGCCTAAAATCATATCTAAATGTAATATTGTATACCCTGACATTCAGTGCCCAGTAATCTCATCATATTTGGTTAATCACATTAGTTCTTTCCTATGGTCTCTTGAGCTCTTATTCTTTGTGTATCTGCATCTACAGTTAAACAGATTTGATTCAGTGTGGTGGTATAGCTCTCTTCACATGTATTTTACCTGTTTTCTGTCAAGTACCTGATATGAATATATGCACACCATACTTCAGTGGCAATCTTCACTTTTAGCCTCTCATCTACTTAGATTTATAGTATGTTTATGAACTACCTTTTAAAGCAAAAGTATATTTTCCATTCCTTTATCATTATATTATGCTTAAAGAAAATTGAGTGAAAATTTTATATCTTTATTTAAAATAAAGTACAATAAAATAAAAATAAAATAAAAAATAAATAAAATACTTTTAAAATAAAAGTAAAATAAACTAAATTTACAATTAAATTAAAATTTAAAAGTAACATAATTTTTAAAATGTAGTTTATTGTTTTGCTTAGGGTTTCCATTGCTATAAAATGACACCATGACCAAGCCCACTCTTATAAAGGACATTTAATTGGGGCTGGCTTACACTTTCAGAGGTGCAGTCCATTATCATCATGGTGGGAAGCATGGTGGCATCCAGGCAGGCATGACACTGGGGAAGGAGCTGAGAATTCTACATCTTGTTCTGAAGGCAAACATGAGGGGACTGTCTCACACATGGCTAGGAGGGGGGTTTCAAAGCCCACCCCACACTGATACACTTCCTCCAACAAGGCCACACCTCCTGAATAGTGCCACTCCTTGGGCCAAGCATATTCAAACCATCACAATTATCAACTCAAATTATCAACATCAGTAATTCTAGGACATTGCCTGCTGTTCTTAGTTTTGACCTAGAACACGTGATCCTCCTGCCCCAGTTTCATAGAATATACCACCACACCTAACACTTTAAAATATTTCTTTAGAAAACTGTTTCTGGTTGACAAGCCTGTTGCAATCAGTGAGTTCATATATTAAACGATATGTTATTCCCTGTTAGATTTATTTAGATTCATCTGGGTCAATGTAATAAGTATATTATGTCCTAGTTATTTTAACTGATGCTTATATCAGTAGTAGTAAATGATCTTGTAAATGACTCGTTTCGATTATGCTTATAGTTTTGAATAAATAAAAAGATTAAAATTAAGAGCACTTAAGTTTATTAGGAAGTAAAATGATTTAAATAGAATCTATCTACCTTGGTCCTATCTGTCTGGTTATAATGTTGGGTACATCATTTGCCTCCAAGTACCAGGGTGTTTTTGTTTATAAAGTTAAAATTCCCTAATGTCATAGATAAGGAATGAGCAAGTGTGTTATTTTTGTATCATGAAACTATTGGATTAATCTGCTGAGTGACCTTATTGTGATACGATGGAGAAGCTGTAGCCCACAATGGGCATGTTTCAGCTGCTGTTGCTATAGAAATATTGAAAGTAATTGGCTTGATAGGAGGAACACAGGGTACATGGGAGATGAGTGCTTTGCTTACAGTCATTTGTGGTTTTAGGTATGAAGGGCATCAACAAGGCCTTCAGCTTGTTTGAAACTTCTCTGGTTGAGGCAAGCTTCCTTCTGAGTGTTAATGTAACAAAGGAGCACTTGCTTTCTTCTTGGCAGTGTAAAGGAGCCTAGGCCTTGGGACATACACATCAGACGTCCTCAGGCAGAGTCTGTTTATGAAACGGTGATCCAGGATCCTCCACTGGGTCAGGGCTTTTGGACAGAGTAGCTGGAAAAGAGAGGCAGGCATTTTTATTAGAATTGATATCCTACTGACTAGCAGACCTCTGAAAGTAGCAAGCCAGTCTCCTGGGAGACTAACTTGAAAGTACCAGAACCTGGCACATTAATAACCAGCACATTAGCAGCCTTTTGCTCTCTTATGGCACTAAATGGTGAAGTTAAAGCAGTCTAGATTTTCAACTCCATTAAGATGTAGTTTTCTTGTACCTCTGCAGGAAAGCTGTCCTTTTATGTACTAACGTTTGTCCTAATGGAATGTTTTAAAAGCAGGGCCCTGCGTGGGTGTTGGAAAAGGAACCAAAGAGTTGGGACAGAGTCTGAAAAATCCACATGAGCATTGCTCTCCCTAATCGCCCACCTCTGCTCTCATCAGCATGATGCTGCTTCTGCCTCCCTCGGTCTCCTACTGCACACACCACCTACACACTTAAACACATCCATTCCTGCTGTCTTACTGTCACCCCACCAGCACTCTCCCAATAAGGAAAAGGGTTCGAGAATGAGAAACATTGTTTTAAAAAACACTCTCCAATGAGGTTGAGTGTATGAACCTGGGTGTAATCACCCTCATTCCTGACCTTCCATATGGCACACCATGTCTGTTGGAGCTGTGATAGGCAAGGGGAGAGTATTAGGCCTGGTTACAAATGAGGCTTTGATATGGTCAAAGGAAAAGGCAAAATGAAAACCAGAAAGCTTTCTTCTGACCTGGTGTCCTTATTTGTTATTTTATTTATTTATCTTATTTATTTTATTCGCTTTATTTATTTACCATGCTGTTACCCTGAAAACTTACATTCATCCTTTTGAAAACACCAGAATGCTGCCAGTAACTGGCCACTCACTTTAAAGTCACAGAAGCTTTCTGGTCCCAAGATTTCATTTGATAGCAACCACTGACTGAATTGTGCCTTCTAGCATTATAGACAACGGGTAAAAAGCCATGACACCTGGTCTTCCCTTCAGTATCTACAAATCATGGAGTCTCAAAACAAAAAGAATGCATTTATGTTTAGAGTTAAGTGTAGTCATAGTGATAAATGCCATCTGCCCAATAGTATAAGTGTATTTTTTAGTGGTTTTCTTTGTCTGTTGGTCTGAAAGGAGCCGTGGAGATATTGGTTCTGCTCCTTTTACTGTCATTTCCAGTAGCAAGAAACTGAGACTTGTACAACTCTGGTGTGATGAGCTTTGTTTTTATCTTATATTTTATTTTGTTGTTCTTTTTTTTAATGAAGGAAGGAAGGAAAACCTAAATGACTGGTTTTTCTCTATTGCCTTCTCTAGGTGGGGTCTGGGATTTTTGTGGATTTGTTTGTTCATTTTTTAGATTTAATTCAAGCTGGATTTAGGGATATATAACCTTGTCTTATTTTAGAGAAATGTTGGGATCAAAATTGTCTTTTTAATGGTAGCGATTCTTTTAAAAATTAATATCTTTTAATATACAGTCATTAGAAGACTAGAAAAAGAAACATATCCAATTCTCCCATGCCGTATCTGCAGTGTGCTGAATGTGCATCTTCTGCCTCTGTGATTGTTTGCGTGGTCATAACCATGGGGCTGTAATAGCCTCTGATGTTGGTGACACATGCCGAGTACTCTCACCTTACTTCCTAATTAGCTACTTGCTTAGTTGTCTAATAGTGTGTCAAACTTTGTTTTGTACAGAAATATTCCATGGACATTCATAAATAATATATACCCTTTCTGAAGAGTGACTCCAAAAGAACTATTTTGTTAGATAAACACATTAATGAGAACATTCCAAGGTCAGATGAAACTGTGGTAAACAAAGAGCCAGTAAAACTACTAGCTGATGAGAAAAAAAAAATGGGATATAGGATCGTGCTCAGTGGTAATCCACTTGCCTACCATTTGTAAGGCAGGAAACAAACAAGGAAACATGAAAAGGAGGGAAACAAAAAAATAGAAAAATAAGCAAAGATAAATTAGCAAATTCTGATAGTTATATTCAAGTTATAGTATTTCAAGAGAATATTTTACAAAGTCAAATATCAATATCCTATAATATGAAAAGCAAAATACAATTTATGACAAAACTACCAGATTAACCAGCGGACATGATGTTATTCGCAAGCCTCCCGTATTGCAGGAAGGATCAGACTTCTTCCCCTTCTGTAAGTATCGCTACACAGAGAAACCCTGTCTTGAAAAACCCAAAAATAAAACAAAACAAAGTCTCACTGCACTGAAATATATAGCAAGCAATCCTGATGAATGATGTGGCAAAATGAAGACACCTGTTCTTTAGAAAGCACATTTCTTTCTGTCTTTGACCAATTAATTACAGGAGTTGGATAATACAATTAATAAGATTGATTGAGTCAAGATACATTGAGTGTGGGGCTGGTGAGATGGCTCAGCAGTTAAGAGCACCGACTGCTCTTCGTAAGGTCCTGAATTCAAATCCCAGCAACCACATGGTGGCTCACAACCATCCACAACAAAAATCTGATGCCCTCTTCTGGAGTGTCTGAAGACAGCTACAGTGTACACACATATAATAATTAATTTAAAAATTTTTTTTAAAAGATACATTGACTGTATAATAAAGAAATTTATTTTCCCGATATCCATAAAATATTTAGAAAAACATTTATCAAATCAAAATCTAAAAGGAAAATACATATGGTACACCAGTTTAGTCCTACATCTTGGGAGGCTGAAGTAGGTATGTTGCAAGTTCATGGCCACTCTTGATTACATAGGGAAACCCTGTCCAAAAGGAAAAAGCAAACAAATTCTGAAAGGGAACTGTAGCTGAATCCAGCAGTTGACTAGCCAAGATAACAGCCGAGAAATGAAAAGTTAAGTAAACAAACACCCTGCTTGTGCAGACTGCTTCAACTACGGAAGGAAGATGATAATGCCTGCCAGACAGAGGACGTGGATGGAGGTCTAAGTCACAGAAGCCACTGTAAGGAGAGTACAGAAAATACCTTGATGCTCATAGGAGATGCTGCCTAAAGAAGGGGTGGGATGCAGGCCATTCATGACAAGTTGTTGGTAACTGAAAAAAAATTCTAGGATATTCTATAACAGTGAATTCAAGGCCAGCTGAGGTTAGAAAAGACCCTGTCTCATGGGGAAGGGTCGGAGGTGGGTGGGAATTAATGAATGCGGTACAAATAAATCTAGACAAATGTTACAAACTGTGGGGGTGAAAAAAGTGTGGGCATAACTATAGACCATTTCCTTTCTCTCCACTGAACCTAGGCTCCTTTGCTCTGAGTAAAATGCTTTAATCCTAGTACACTTTTTCTCAATGTAGCCTTGCTAACATGCACAAAACCTTAATTTCAAAACCCATGCTTCATAAACCAGGTATGCTAGCACATACCTGTAACTACAGCCAGGGAGGTGAAGACAGGGTGATTAGGAGTTCAATGCCAGCCAGGGGTGCAGTAGACCTTCCCTCAAAAAAAAAAAAAAATCACATGTTTCATAGGAAAGATGCTTTTTCTGTAAATCTAAAATATGCAAGGGGGGGGGGGGACCCTCAACCTCACCAATGTAGATGAAAGTCAGAAGTGCTACCTGAGAAAAGGCGAGGAAATGTCACTAACAGGGTTTCTCCTATCTTCAAAGAACAAATGATGCCTGCAGTGTCTCCACCCTCAGCCTTCTGAGACCCTAACTTAGCCTGCCTCAGGGAGGGAGTGCTAATCTAACTGCACATGTGGAGAAAGCCTAAAAGAAATGTTGAGTTCAGTGCTGCGTGATAAATTGGAGTGGTAAAGTGAATGCCACATAGTAAAATATTCTCAATTATTTGATGAGTGCAATATTTGAACAATATTAGCAGCCTTTAAAATACTTGGTTTAAACTCATATAGCACATTGGGGCAGGGAGAGAATATGAGTGTAATTCTCTCCATGGATACGTTTCACTGAAATGATACTTCATAAATTTGTTACAAATTTTTTAGGATTTAATTATTCTAAAGAGTGTGTGCGTGCTTGCATGCATGCATACATGTGTGTGTGTGTGTGTGCATGTGTGTGTACGTGTGCATGTGCGTGATGGGTGTACCATGCTGGTAGATGTCAGAAAAGGGCATCAAATCCCCTAGAACTGGACTTACAGGTGTTTGTGAGCCTATGTTTTAGGAACCAAACCCAAGTTCTCTGCAAGAGCAGCAAATACTCCTAACAGCTGAGCCACGTCTCCAGCCTATCATGCCTTTTTTTAAAAACAAGCAACCACCCCAGCACAAAGCCAGCTCTAAATAAAATGAGGAAACTAGTTTAGTTGAATAAGGCCAGCCTTCCTACCCTTGAATCTAGGAATGTGCACGATCATCTCTTATATTTGTATTTTTCTAAACATGCTTTTTAACTTTTGAAGTAGGACTATGAAAACAAAAAGAAAAGAAAAGGCTAAATGCATATATGTTTGCACAATTATGTAGGTTTTATTTTTTTGACACAGACATAACAAATAATATAAAGGTCCACATACTTGTTACCCGGTTTAACAAAAAACTATTAGAAATGCACTGGATTCTTTGTTCTCATCACAGTCCCCAAACTTCCTTCTGTCATACCCATGGGGTTCTAATGCACATCTTTGCAGTGTGCACTGTTGTTTACATGCAGGGTTTCATAGCTGTAAATATAGAACATATAAACATTTATAGACAATGGTAGACTATAAAACATGATTAAATCTAAAGTGGTAGGACAAAGCCTAAAAAGCTGACAAGATAAAAGTTACAAGGTTAGATTTAAAGAATACATGAGAGATAGCCCTTCCATAAAAGCCGTAAGAAAAACTGAGCAACTAGGCAACACTGGAAATTGTGTCTGTGTAACGGAATTTAGGGTGCTTTGGAGCCCGCCTGACACTTGTATGCCACTCTTAGAGCCACTCATTCATAATCAGCAGTATGTCCAATCTATGGCTACCTTTTCTAATGATATAGCTCTGTCCTCCTGTGGACACTGGGCAGTACTTTACTGACAGAGAAGCTGAAGCACATACCTCCTAGTTGACTGACCAGAGCAACAGGAAGTCCTTATTGATAACATTTATAACATTTCCCCCTAACTCTTATCCCAAAGTATACCAATTTCTATTGTATTTGAATAAGAACATTTAAGGCCCAGAAGGAACTAAAATTAAAGAAGTACTTTAATTCAGTGCTGTTGTTTTATGGCTGGAAAAGCTAACAGCCAGAGAAAGTTTGTTGATTTGCCTGAATTCACATGTTTGGCAATGGTAGAAGCATGAATAGAAACCAAGAGCCTTGGTGGTACCTTCAGAGACCCTCCCTCTTTAGGAGAGTTTTGAAATAACTAAGCCTATGTGTCTACAGAGACAGAGTGATCCCTGGGGAAAGCTGGACTCTGCCCACTTCAGTAGGACCGTGAACCAGGACAGCATTTGCTTCAGCTCTGACCAGAATGAAGGGTCTCGTATTTCCAGGTTCAGTGCCTCTGAAATGTTATGCTAGAACCTTCTTCCTGCCCCAGTTTGTTTATTTTTAAATGAAGCATGAACTCACCAGCCAGTGTTTGACAGAGTTTGGATGAATGTCAGCATCAGGCCACTGCAATAATGGTTTAAGATTTATATTTAAATATAATCCCATTACTTATACACTTCATTAGGCTGAGTGAATTGCTGGCTGTGGTTCAGCAAAGTTCCTACTTTAAAGATAAAGGATGGAAAGAGAATAGGAAAGGAGCCTCTTTATTCCTTGTTTTCTTTCTTATTCATCTTGCAGCTCTTAATGGACAGAAGGACAATAGTTAGCCATCTACAGCGTAACGTCTGCACTGCCGAAGCCCTCTGAACTGCTCTGCACCACCAGAACAAATTGTCCATAGCTTTAAATTTCCTATAAGTAGAAAAAGAAAGGAGTGGACTTGGAGGGGGGAGGGGGGACTAAGCTATAAAATTCTACCTTGAAACTCTGTCTGAAATGAGCTCCTGGGTCCTCAGTAATATAACCTTTCACTTGGGGTTGGAAAATACAAAAGGAAATGAGTGTAAAGATGGAGAAAATCAAATTACAACCAGCCACCATTCAGCATCTACTCTGTTTCTTTAGCTTCCGTTTCTGAACATATAGAATGACAGTTTCTCCTTACCTCTCGTGATCACACAGTGAAAAAACATTCCGAGAGGGGGGCTGAGCTAGAGTCAGTAAGGTGTGCGTTTGATTGTTTGTATGTGTATGTGTGTGCTTGAATTTTCTTTTTAACTGGGTAATTGCACTAGGCCAGAGTCCAAGGCCCATGAGCAAAGCCTTCAAAAGAGGTCTTCCTTGACTTGTGTCTCTAGCTCACATTGCCTTCCAGCCTCTGGCACACTCCTGGACCCCGATGGTCTCAGAGCTCAGGGAATATGAGGCCTTGAGGTCCTCAAAGCTTGATTTTTACAGCATGAGTCAAAGGTCATCTGCTTTCAATCACTGGCTGTGTTCATTAAACAAATACGTTCTAGACCCTCCCAAGTCCCTGTACAGGAGGACAAGAGCATAGCACATTCTGTAAGCCGAGGGTCAAGGAAGGCCTGTAGTTTGTATGTATACAAAGATCTGAGATCCATGCCCTAGTCTTTGACCTCACATGAAAAATGACTCCAGGTTTCTTCTCCTTCCCTCTCTTCCACGAGACTTGTTTCCAGTAGCCTCCTGTGAACATTGACCTCAGAAGCTTCTCTCTCTGCCCTGGTCTAGGCTGCTGGCTCCCTTGTGTCTCTTCCCATCTCTCTCCCTCAAACATCTGAATTAAGCAGCCTTCAGAAACTTTCTTGGACAAGACTTTTAGCATTTTGTTGTTTTTCCTGAGGTTTTGCTTTTATTTTTTTTGAGAGAAAAAAAAATGCTAACATGAAGTTAGCTGGGTAGTTAGCTAGGAAGGGGCTGGGAGGAATTATGAGAGGGGATCAGAATAGCTGAAAACAGATTTTAAAAATTAGGTAAAATTAAAAAATAACTATGGGAAGTTTTTCAACTATATGTGGGTTTTCTTGAACGTTCAATGTCCTTTTTACCAACAACTGCATAGGGCTGAACCTTACTATAAGTGATATAAAATTTGTGGCTTCTTGGCATATTCCTTAATGATGTAAATCCTAATAGAATATATAAAGGCAGAGAGGTCACATGTGACTCACCCCTGTTGGGTTTTATGGTTTTTTTTTTCAATGTTTATCACAGCAGGTGATCCTATCATTGCTTTGAGAGATGAAGGTTGGAAGGGGACAAGCTTCATGCCAATGTCTCCTCACAGGGTTTGGCTTATATCCTGTTTGTTTGCCCTCTGTGCACTTGAACTTGAGACTCTCTGAAATGGAAGGGAACAGGAAAACTTGGCAACAGGAGCCTATGTGCAGTCATTGCTGGATATAAACATGAACAATTGAGAGAGAAGGCGTGAGAGTGAAGCAGGCTGTCTAGTTTCCAGCCCAAAAACTATCACATGAGCTGTGGTGTTCAAGGTCAAGTGCACAGATTTTCCCCACACAGCAAAATTACCAGGAGTTTGATCAGAAGTTCTCTTATGTGCTGAATGTGACAGGCCACTTCCCTCCCATAACCCGGTTCACAAAACCAATAAAAAAAGTTCATAGCTAGTTAACTTCCAGGACCCCTTTAGCACACTTCCCTGCAGAGGAAGGCGTGTCAGCCCCAAATGATGCCATCATTCCTGTAGAGCAGGTTCCTTTTTCCTTATCTTACAGAGATGTAATATATGGGGATGTAATATATGGGGATGTAATATATGGGGAGTAACAGTGCCTAACACGGGAAAATCTGCCTGAAACGTCTCCATTGCATGACTGAACCAACTACTCTAAAGCAATCTGGATGTATTGAATGCATATATTTTGTGATATTTTGCATTGGACCAAGTATTTTTATATAAATAGTAAACACCTTCCTTAACAGTTATTACATGTTCTGAGTCCCTTAATGCTCTCAGGGGTGGCTGAAGTAATTCAGAAGAATACAGTTGATGGTATGGGTCAGTTGAAATGAAATTGAATCTTCTAAGATATATTCCTCTTGAAAGTAAATATTTATATTCTTCCAATTTAGCCAAATGACCTAAAAAGTTTTCTGTTGTAAAGCATAACATATGCAAGTAGTTCTCCAGCAAATAGAGAATAGTTGAGTATATTTAGGCTCAAAGGGAAGAAGGAAGGAAATTCCGGTATCTTGGGAGGGAAGTAAGTATTTTCATGGTCAAAGCTGCCTGCAGGATGGGTCAGATGGCTGCTGTTATTCCCTCTGTTTTTACCTTCTTTTTATTAATAAGAACAGAATTAAGACATGAAGTAAAACCATTTTGGAAAGCAATTAGACCAGATATCCCAGAATCTATATCTTAGCCCCACCCTTGTCTTTAAATAACCATCCCCTGCCATCAGATGTGACCTTTTCTTCTCTTTGTCAGCAAGGCTCTCATGTCAGCCTCGAAGTCTATTTCTGTTACCTACCTCTGCTTCAAGGGCCTTCCTGATTGGCCTGTAGTTGAGGGTGTGCAATCTTTCTGTGCCTCCAGAGTGGCTGCCTTTGCTTCTGGGTACACCATTTACCTCTTAATCCTTTTCTGTCTACTTCCCACATTGGTAGATGCTCTCTTTCCCTCACACATAGACAAGAGTGACATGGGAGCCAGCTTGTTTTTCCTTATGTGTCTCTTTTCTGTGAAACCCCAAACCTAATTTCTTGTATTCAGAATAGTACCGGAAGCTGTACCTCTCATCCTAGGGGTAGTCAGTTTGTTCTTAACAGCTACTACAAAACAAGTACAAGCATCAGAGCGACAGCAAAGCTAACCATAACAAAACAGTATACCCAGCGGCTATGGAGCCTTTAGAGAAGGGAGGCTCTGACTCAGCAGCAGTCACTTACCTGCAATGGGCCTTTAAGCGTTAAGCCCACAGATTGGTCCGCCCAGTTCTCTCCTCTTCCTGGGGTGCTGCCATGTGAGCACTCACTATCATACATGCCTGCCACCAGTTAGAACCGACTTGCACCAGACGTTCCTTGCTATAACAGACTAAAATCAGAGTCAGACCAAACCTCCGTTTCCTTGGTTGCCCCATGAGGTGTGTTGGTCACAGGCACAAGGAGCATTACTAACCCACAGAATCAGAAACAAACAGCATTTAGCTGAACCTTTTGACCATAGGTTGATCAATGTATTATCAGTCCTGTTCTGGGGTGGAAACCACAACTCTACCCTCCTAGTAATAGGAGCCGCCTAATCACTTAACAAGTATTCAGCCAGCATCCTCTTAACTTGACTTTCTTCAGCTCACCACGGGAATGGCACTGGGGTGAAGGTATTGTATGGCTGCTACATTTTCTCATCAGTATATATTTTCCTTGCTAGTTCTTATCATATTGTGAAGAAAACAAGAAAAACATTGTTAGGGAATTAGTGCAGAGTGCTATGAAATTGTTCAGAAATTGGCGCAGTTGACAGGAAGTGGCCCCGATTCTGGCTGGACAGTGCCATTTCAGCAAAGGAGCTGGCATAACACCGTGTTCACCCATAAAGTCCTTCTTGTCAAAGTGTCTTATGGAATTAACTCCTCATGCATGGATCAATAAACCTCACCAATTTGCCAATGTAATTAAGAGGTAGCAGATTAAGCATTACTAATTAAGCTCAAAGTATAATAGAATGAAGAAGGTTATTTTTGTGAATTGTGCTGCTGGAGTTTCATCAAGGATGTTGCAATTCTTATAGAGGATACTCCAGGGCAGGTTGGGAAGACAGTCTCCTCTACTTTGAGGGGAAGGAGCATTTAACCTTATGTATTTTAAGTCATTGCAAGTTTTTATAACTAAAGAGTGAACGGGGCATCAGCTGTGAGGGGCGTAGAGTGAGCCCAAGCCAGCTCCTGCATTGGAATGTAGAGCATAGCAGAGTTAGCTGTGTTCTAGCAGAGCACTTGGGATACTGAGAAGGGTCAGACAAACAACAAAGTAAGGCAGCGCTCTCTGACTTAAGCTCCAGAGATCCAGGCCCTGCAAAGAGATCAGAGAAAAGTACAAGCCCTGCCCTGGGGCCACGGGAAAGCTGACCAGCGTCAGAGAACCCCAGGATGGGCTGCATTGGACCATTTGGCCTGGGCCTAGAAAACCAGCTTATTATTCAATATTTTCAGGAAATAATAACTTGGTTCCCAATTGCTGCTGGATGGTATTAAGTAGAGAGGAGAAAAAGTTTCTTCCCACCCTCTGAAGGAGTAACACTTGCATCCATGAAGTATACTCAGAGTTGACAGATAACCAGGAGAAAGTTGAAGTTTATTAAGTACATGGGAATAGCCCAAGACAGGAAAGTGACTACCCAAGGAAACTCCTTTACCCGTCTCTTAGAGGATGAACAAGCTACTAAAGAGTAATTACTAAAGAGTAATGAACTCTTAGAAAAATAGAGCCTAGCCTATGGTCAGCTGTGGGGCTCTGTTCAATTCCAGTCTCTATTCCTTTGATAATGTTTGTATTCCCTGGTTAGTGAGATTCCCAGGGAAGCAACCCATGACAGTTGTCTTCCTTTTGGACTTAGTCAAATAAACTAACCAGAAGAAGATGGACCTGCACTTTAGAGAGAAAGAAGGAGGTGGACACTGTGGCCTTTAAGTGTCCAGTCTCTTTCTTCTACTCAAAGTCTACAGCATATCAAAGGATCATAATTTGGGACATTATTTCCTAAGGCCCATCCCTGGCAGCTTGTTCCCTGTCTATGTTAATTATATACCCTTGAACACATAACCAATATCTCAGTATAGTAATATCTTATACTTGAATTCATGTACCCAAAGTATGTTCAAAGTTGTTTTTCCTTTGATATGTATAGCAATCCCATGAAGCAGGTGTTTTCTAGGATAGATGTGTAAGAACCAAGGCCCTGTGAAAATACCCAATAGCTCATCACTGAGGATGGGGCTTTGATGTTCATTGTCTGACTGGGAGTCCACTTTTCTCATCTTTGTAGCCTAGTTGCCTGCCTAAATGGCCCAATCCATAAAGTCCACCTATTGTAAATCCTAATGTCCCAATCTGTGAAGTACACCTTACTAAGCACCTTCTGTACTCTAGATTTTTAAAAGAAACCACAATCTTTGTTAAATGTGGTTAATAGACCATCAATTGGATAGTAGAAATTAAAATTCAATACCATATGCGCATAAACTGTCTTCAGAGCTGGGCAGTGGGTAGGGATATGGAAGAATGTGGGGATGAGTTTTTGCAGTTGATCTAAGCATGACAGAGTCTGCCAAGGGTACCTGTGTTTCCATGTTCTTTGTCTCCACATTACCTGGGGCCATGTGCAGGAGCTTAACCTCTGCTGACCTTCCTTTCAGAGCAGCTGGAGATGCAGTGATCGTCCCTCTAACTTCCAAATCTCTGTGGAGATTTTCTCTTGACCCTTGAGCATAGCACAAGATAATTTAGGTTTCGATGTTAAGGCTTTAAGATTATTTGTAAGGAAAATAAATAACTTTATGATAGTTATACTTCCCAGTGGCCTCCACCTGAAGGATGGGATCTCAATAGCATGTAGTGGCTAAGAACATCTCTTCCGCCTACTTTAAGGAAATCTGTCCTTAAGAGAAGTTGAGATTGATTTTGTCAATTTTACAAGGTTGGAACTCTACCAGGAAACCACATTCTAGGTCACTTTATTTTGGTCATTTGGAACTATAAGGATGTTTCATAGCTCTTTTCTATACTTATCCATGTTCTGAACTCTTTCTAGCAGGCATTTTGAGCAAATGTTTTCCAAAAACATGAGTGGCAAGTTCTTTGCATCTGAAGAGATTATAAGGTGTGGTGGGTCTAATTCTGGGTTAAGTTGGAGATCCAAGATATTCTCTCTAGCAGAAGCCCCCTGTTAGACTTAGCCTCAGCATCTGTGCAAATGTGTAAATGAATAAAACAGGTTTGCATTACCAACCACCAAAACATACATACATGTGCCCACACAGACATGAGAACACATGCATGCAGAAGCCAAGCCAACTGGGAAATAGTTATCTGCCTTGAGGGGAATCTAAAACCTAGCTCATCATAAAAGCATATTTTTTTAAAAAGTACAGGCAAATGTATAAACAGACACTACAGCACTAATTTATCAACCAAGCAAGTTTAAGTGGGACAAGATAAAAAGAAACTGTAATTTAAATTTTTTTCTGTATGGTACTTGTGTGTAAGTGTGTGTGTGTGTGTGTGTGTGTGTGTGTGTGTGTGTGTGTAGGAATGTATTGAATTTGAAAGTAATTTATGGAAAGTGCTGCTACCATGGTATTTCAAATGCTCCACAATTTGAATTTAAACGACTCAATGGGATCATTAAGATTATTATGCATGTTTTCCAAAGACTTTCAAATGACAATTTTAAAAAATGGATGCCCTTTAAAAACCAAAGAATGTTATTGCACTTGTATAGATTGATGCAGCTTGAAGTAATTGCCACCGCCCCTTCTGAGCAAGTACCTGATGATAGCTGTTCGAGAGACATAGGTATTAGCGAGGTGCCAAGCTGCACACGCATCTGTTGATAAGTAAAACCGGATTATAGAGCAGACTTTATGGACAAAGACTTATTTCATTTAGTAAAACTGACAGTATAAAACTGTGAAAGGATAGAGTGTTCAGCATCAGTGTGAATTCATGCCGGGCTCAAGCCCAGAGATTGTGATAGCAGAGGCTCCCAGAGTGAACTCCAAAAGGAAGGCTCCCTCAAACCCAGTACTTCTGGCCTTTGCTCCCTTTGTATGGGTGGGTCGCCTTCCACTGTTTGCCTCTTACCCAGTGAACAACATACCAGGGTAGGAGGGATATTTAAGCATTTTTCAAAAGGAAGGGTGGTTGTTTGGTTTGCTTTTGCCAATAAACTTATTATTTTAATTTAAAAAGTTGTAATTCTGATCTTTGGAAATATGCTCGTCCTTTAGTTGTCTGGATTTTGGGTTTTTTAGACAGTGTCTCACTGTGTAGCCCAGCGTTAGGTTATTGTAGCCTAATAGCCACATCTGCCTTGAACTTATGTACCAAACACACTGTACAGCAATACAGAGGAACACGGTTGTTCCTTTCCACACTGTTAGAATTTTATTGACTTTGCAAACAACATCAGTTTCCTAGGCTGCAATTTACAAAGCAGTCTCAATTTCCCATGATAGCTAGCAGTTGGCAAACACAGTTCTTTTATTCCGATCATAATTACTAATATTAACTCCCGGATCACACGTTACACTTCCTACAGTAATTATATGTATATCGGAAGGTTACAGAATGACTACTAAAAGGTTAAAGAGGCTGCCGAGTTCAAAGAGGTCTTGATGGGAGCAGAGGTGGAGGGCTGATCCTGATTCAGAGAGTCACTGCAGGTGGTTAGATGAGCTACTGAGGAATCCAGTTGAAGAATTATTGAAGGTTCAGAGCCTGGCAGCAGTAGTATCCCACATGATCCTGACCCCTCTGCTGCTGAAGAAGCTCAGTTGGTCGAGTGCTTGCTCAGCACTGTAGTGGCATGTAAGCCTAGAATCCCAGGATTTGGGAGGTGGAGGCAGAGGGTTAAGAAGTTCCAGGTTATCTTCAGCTGTAAATGAGCTCAAGACCACCTTGGCACATACATGACCCTTTAAAGCTGGAAGAAAAATCTGATAACTCGTCTCTTCATTCAAGTGGAATCAATCTGAATACAGACCCTGCTGCTTCCTATTGTGTAAGATGAACTGATAGAGACTAAGGTCCTTCAGATTTCTGCAAGTATTTCTTCCTATTAAGGGAGGCTGATAAAAAAAAAGTGGTTCTAATTTTGTTAGGTTGTCACAAATACTACATGAGTTCATTTGTGTTAAGCGGCCAGCACAGTGTCCCCCTCCTGATTGGGCCCCTGTAATACTGACTGTCATTATTGACTTTAACCCTGGAAACACCTATCACATCACATATTTTATAGCAAGTAGATTATAAGTATACTGTGAGCATTTGTCTCATGTTGACATCCTTTGCTTTTCCCTCCTGTTCCACTCTCCTGGCAGTACTTCAACCTGGATGAATGCACTACTTGTCTTTTGCTTGCCAAAGCAGCTGACTATTGTGAGAGAAAACCATGCAGCCAGGCATGGTGATGTCATTGTACATTCTGACCAACCTAGAGCTGGGCCTCAGTCCACTCTGCATTCCTACTTTCTGCTCCCAAGCAGTTCATAAATCTCACATTCTTACCCAGTTTCTATCTGCCTCATCCCTACTCCTTTCTTAAGGGATGCTTTTGCTTCATTCTTCATAGTGACGATGGAAACTTCAAGAAGAAACTCCCTTAGCTACTATCTTAGTTGGTGCTGTGAAGAGACACCATGACCATGGCAACTCTTAACAAAGAAAGCACTTAACTGGGGCTGGCTTATAGTTTCAGAGTCCACACAAGTATATGTCCACACGCAAGTAAGTGAACACAAGCAGAGCTGGTCATATCTGGGCGAGACTGACAACTTGTCTCAACATATTATACTGGCTTTGACACTGCACTAAAGTTAAGTCTTTTTCCCAGCAAGATAAAGGGCAGATAGCCTTCAGCTCCCATGAGTCAGTAGTAGTCAGACTAGCCAACTTTTAATTATTTTAAATGATATTTGAATATTTAAAATACAAATGTTTCCTTTGACTACAGAAATAAGTTAATATGGTATAAACAAAAGTGAACTTAAAAATCATTTCCTGTCTTCTTACCCCACAGGCCATAACATTTCCTGCCACCTCTTTGATGCTAAATACATTGAAGCCTTTTAATCTTTTTTTAAATTTTTTTGAGAAGCTCATACATGTGCATACATGTATGTATAAATACTGTATTTACATTTCCATACCTTTTTCTGTCTTTTTTAATCCCCTATGTTCTCTTCCCATTCTCTCTCAAATTTATGATGTTTTCTACTCAAATTATTATTACACACACACACACACACACACACACACACTCACACGCTGCTGAATCTATTTGGCGTTGTGTACACACACACACCAATCTGTTAAAAAATGGACACTTCATCTTCCCTCTGGGACTGAACAAATCTTTTCCCTTCACAGAACATGCAACCTTTCCTATTGTATCCTCACCTCTAGCCAAGAACTCCTAAAAATTAGAAAATTCTGGAGATCTTAGTCTCCCAGTACCCTATGTGATAGCCTCCTCTTTGCCCCCATCAAAATATCTAAAAGTCTCTATTTCAATTGCCTATTTATTTTCCAGGTACCCAATCAGTAATGAACTTCCCCTGGGGCAGAAGGACTCCAATTTGTTTTGTATTCTTTGGGCCATAGTTGGGTCAAGCCTGGGACGTTCGGCATAGCAGGCAAGCACTCACACCTGAGTTCAGTTTCTCAGTGCTTTTTTACCAAGGGGCAGGAAGTGAGAAGTTCTGAATGAATATGAGGTCTGAATGAATATGAGGCAAAGAACTAGGATTGATCCTTCCTCTCTCTCTCTCTCTCTCTCTCTCTCTCTCTCTCGGATTGCTATGTGGTAAGTTGTTGTGTGCTTGTTAAGTGTTTCCACAACCGTGCTACATGAAATTGCATTTCCGATCCTCTTAGTCATTTCCTACGAATGTTGCCAAAATTATTTTCAGTTTGCTTTTACATTCTCTCCATCTCCCCCACATTGTGTAGACTAGAATAAAACAATGTCTAACTAACACTGACTGGTTTGTGAGGACTGGGGTTGATTGGGGTAGGAGGGAGAGAAGGGAAGTTAGGCTAAGAGTAATTAAGAATATATATGTATATATGTATATATGTATCTGTATACACACACATACATACAAATGTACATGCATACACACACACACACATATGAAATTCTTAAGGAACAAATTTAATAAAGGATTGTTTAAACTCCCCTCCCTTTTTGGTATGAGGCTAGCTGCTCATAAAGAAAACAAAACTAAAGAATAGAAGTGAATCATGATGTGGGGAAAGTCCAGGGACTGTAAGTGACGTGTGCCTCTAGTGCCTCTGGTGGGCACAGGTCCACATCTCAAACAGCCCAGCTGTTGTAGCCGTTAGCTTCTCTTGAGGGGCTGGCTGACAGAAGGAAATTGATGTTGCTTTTGAGGGAGGAACAGAGCAGCAAATGTAAAGATAATCAGGCCTTCCTCCACCCTAGTGAGAAAAACTGAGGCCGACCCCTAGGTGATGTAGCTACTCACTTCACTGCTGTGCAGAAGCACAGGTAACCAGCAGCCTGCCCCGCTGAGGCCCATGTTTTCCTTTGTGGCATGTGTGTGGCATTCATTATTCAATAGGATATTCATATTCGGGCTCTCTTGGAAGCCACCCCACTCCTGTGCAGAGGCAGCTTTTCTGCCTCTCTGTCCAGTCACCAAGAGAACCTTTGGGAAGCTGCATCCTCATGTGCAGATCAGTATGGCAGATACTGGGCACAGCTGGAACCTTCATGAACTCACATGCCTTTACCTACCAGGGACTTTATTTTTATTCTTGTCTTATGTGGTAGATTTACAAAGTGTATAATTTCCCTTGCAGGACAGGAGACAGTTATTTCTGTCCTTCCTCTCTTCCTTCCTTCC
The DNA here is from genome assembly GCF_000001635.26 of Mus musculus. NCBI lineage: Eukaryota > Metazoa > Chordata > Mammalia > Rodentia > Muridae > Mus > Mus musculus. The sequence goes on from NC_000082.6 coordinate 24,911,601, forward strand.
TTCCTTCCTTCCTTCCTTCCTTCCTTCCTTCCTTCCTTCCTTTCTTCTTTTTTATGGTTATATTTGGTGCTGGTTTCTATAGGTATTGTTTTGTTTCTTTTGGTTCTCTTTTGTTTTGTTTTTTGAGACAGGGTTTCATTATGTAGCCCAGGCTTCTACATAACACTCAATTCTTTTGTCTCTGCCTGGTATGCATTAGCACTACAGGTATGTACCACCATGCCCAGCCAGGAGTCCTTTTCTTAGCTGACATCCAGGTGGCCTTTCTTAGAGATTTCTCATGAACCTCTGGCTGAGACCATATGAGTAATGGGCAGAAGTCACAAGAAAGGATAGCATCGTTCAGGAAATAAAATGAGCCTGGTTTTAAGAAGTGTTTTGGCAACATTGCCTTGTATCCTCTGCTACAGTACTTACACATGGGTGCTTCGCATTGGTAGTTGGCAGTTCTCAATGTGTGTTCAGTGTTTCTGACCTCTGGCTGTATTAGAATTAACATGGGAATTTTCATTTTTTAATTCTCGTACCGAGGTCTATATCCTTGATCAATTGAACCAGACTTTCAAGTTTGAGGCCTGACATTGACAGTTTAGCATTGTTTTGAATCACATAACAATAAAATATCGTATAAAAACTTTGGGGTGGGGAGGCCTAGGTTGATTGAGGGTCTAATTTAAAGTGAATGATCAGCAGAGTTTGAATGACTCAGGTACTGTCTTCTGCCACTGTCTTGCTCTCAATTTATATTTTGTTGGGCTCAGTAGGACAAGGAGGGAGCAAAGAAAAGAAAGCAACCTTTTCCGAATGCATTTTCATGTGCTAACCAAGGATTTTTTTTAAGAAAAAAAGCCCCAGCACAAAGGAGAAAAGTGACAGAAATTAGTCTATGCAGTGAAGGAAGGACTGCTGCACCAGAAATCAGAGCCTTAGGCTGGTGCTGATCTGGCCATGACCTTTACATTGAAGGGAACTCAATAAACATCAAGGCCAGGCCCAGGGCTCAGTAGTTTAAAGTGCTTGCTTCACAAGGCTATTGCCCTCATGCCTGGAGCCCATGGTGAAGGTGAGAGCAGATGCCCAAAATTATCCTCTGACCACCATACACACATAGTGGTGGTAGTGTGTGTGTGTGTCTGTGTGTGTGTGTGTGTATAAGCACACCAATACTAGTTAAATTAATGACAACATATTACATCTATATGTTTTTGATGTTATGTTATATTATTATTGCATATTTAAAAACTTAGTGCTTTAATACAATAGTTATTTTTTCAATAATGGCTCCTTGTTGGTTTCCACTTGTGGACTCAGGGACATGAACCCACTTTGCTGCCAGGTCTACCATTGCTCTAGAGCTCTAAGGCCCACAGGCTACAGCCTTAGCCTTGGACACAGGAGGAAAGATGGTGGCCAGGGTCTCATCAGGAGCTGCAGCTGATTGCCATCCTGGAAGAGTGACCCCATGTTCCTTCTACCATACTCCATGGGCTGGGACTCAGGTGATAATTACAAGACACGGTTGGAAGTATGACTAAGCTGAGCCACAAAGCAGGGATGCTTCGATGCATGTCTAGCCTGTCTTTGCTCTCTGTCACCATTCCAGAGCCATTCGTATTGGTGTGGTTCAGTCTGAAACAGGAAGCTGTGGTACCTCAGAACAAACTGTGGTTGATTTAGCTTTCTCTAAGTAAAATAAACTTATATATTGTTCCTATATGTGTTCCTTATAATAATCTAATTTGAACCAGTGACTAAAACATATGTTCTTGGTTCACCCCAGTTAGGTAATTTAACCTCTAATTTCTCTGTTTTGAAAATTGGGGACACCTTATTTTTTGGGAAGGAAAAAATATATTTACCTATTAACAAAACTCATCTAGGAGGCTGCTGTTTGTAAGCTGTGGATGTTGAACAGTCAGTGAAGCAGACTTTCAGTCTGGTTTAGGATTTTCATTTCCAATAAAGAACAGACAGAAGGGTCACGGCACTCATTCCTAAGGAAGTGATGCCTTACTGAGCTGAGGAGTGGACAGGAGGTTAGACGTCTCAGGCAGTGGAACTTGCTGACTTGAGGACCTGAAAGAGGCCACTGTGGTCAGAGACCGAGAGAGCAGCTTGAAGTAAGGCGGGTTTTGAGATGGACAGAGGTCTTGCTAAGGACTTTGGGCTTTCTCCCAAAAGGCAAAGACTGCTTAGCTATTTCATTATTTCTTACACACTCATCCATTACCAGCTTTTCCTGAAAGGTCTTTGGCAGCAGGGAAGAGGCGGAGGCAGCACCATGAGTAAGTGAACAGAGAATCTGCTCCCTGAGTGTTGTGGGTTTTAGCCACACCCCGTGTTCCATATCTCTCTCTGTGAAGCGCCTTACTTTCTAAAGCTGAAAGAAAGAGGAGCTTAAATTAAAGCATGGCTCAGCTAAAATACAACCTAAAGAGTAAACCATGTTTCCTGCTCCAGATGTGAACACATCTGCATTTTCTATCACATGATTTAGGAGAGACACCTTGAACTTGGAGCCATCCCTGTCTTTTTGTCTGTTAGGCAATGCTTATTACAGATGACTTCCTGGCACTTGTTTCCAGAAAGAGGTCCAGCGTAAATCCTTCTGAAGCCAGCATACTCCACTTTTCTGTACAGTGTGAGCCATGGTGCTCCCCCTTTTATAATCTTTTAAAAAAATATCTATCCTGACTGAGCTAGACCTCCTTAATCTTCATTCCTTTTCTTCCTGTTGAAATGGCAGGTTTCCTCTCCAAAATTTGGACAAGCTTTAAAATTAGATCTCAAACTGCCAGCCTCACAAATCTGCCCTGACAACAAATTTGTTGATTGTGTTTTCTCCTCAAGAAATAGAGTAGCTCTGAGAGGCATTGTGTTTAGCTAGCTGTCCTGGAAACACAGATACAGCTCTGGGCTCTGAGCCGACCAAGGGTTGTGGGCTTCAGTGACTTGGCAAAGCACAACAGGACAGAAGCCGGCAGAGCATGAAGCCTGTCTTTGTCATAGTTTGCTAGAAAGCCAGAGTCAGGCTCCCAGCATGTTCTTTCCCAGACTGCCACATGCCATAGGAGTGAGGGACAATTCAAGTGGCTGTAACGTATGTAAGTCAGTCCAGTCTGTCTTTCCATGATGCCTCATGTGTGACTGTTCCTACACACTAATTGTTGCTCATAAATTAAAATCATAGAATTGTCTAAACCTTTACATGTAGAAATTCTGTGAATTAGGTTTGTGTTTGACCCCAGTTGTCTGACCCCATGCATTCTGTCTAATACTATACTGATCCTGGCCTCCTTTATAGTCCCCAAGAAATCATGTTTGACCTTGCCTTTCTGATTCTATGCCTGGTACTGAAATATCTTGTTCACATTTTTATGCCTAAATGCTATATGACCAATTCCAGCATCATCTTGTCTTTGAAAATTGATTCAAAGTGATCATTTTCTGTCTTGCTCTGTGACACAGGTCTCCTCCTCCTCTTCCTCCTCCTCTTCCTCCTCCCCTTTTCCCCCTCCTCCTCCTCCTTCCTCTCCTATAGAAAAGAAAGGGAGACATTACCCTTGTCTGAATGATTCAGAACAGCAGGCAGACTTCCATTGCAAAGCTGTATGGCTGTGGCCTGGTAAGGTTCTACACTAAGAACAGGAGTTATGGTAAGGAAAGCTGCAGCATCTCATTAAAGAGTTACTATTCCATCTGACTGTTCACAGTGGTGAGGGATGAGCTGCCTTTCAAGAGGGGATCCCTTGGCCAAATGATTGGCACATTCCAACTGTGATGTGAGGTCTACACCCAGGCTAGAGATGCTATTCATGTGACCATAAGTTTTTTTTTTTTTCATAAAGGAGTTTTTGTTGCTACACTAACATTGCTTTTTTAGGAGAGGCGACCTTAAAGTCATTTAAGAAACATATCAAGAATGAGGACTCCTAAACATTTTTGGCATCTCTAAGCCTCTGGCAAGGATGAGTGTATCATGAGGCCCAAGGACACTTCTTGGTACGGGATACTTGAACCTGCTTCTAGTTAGGGTGTGGTTCAGATCTTAGCACATACCTTTAATCCATCTGGCTGGAATACAAACATACCCTTCGCACACACCTTTAGTCCCAAACAATGAAGGTAACATTAGCTTGTAGAAGGAAGCACTCATGTTTGAATTGAGTGGCAGGAAACGTGATGAATCAGAGAAAGATTTGACAGAATAGGATATGCCCAACTCTCCAAAGAGAGGAGGGGGAAAGGAAAGCTGCTTAATGGAGAGACAGACAGCACCGGAAGAAAAGCGCACAGTACAGGATATTCTAGAGTTCATGGAGAGCAGGACAGGAGAGTTGAACCAGCCAGCTAGGGTTCAGGAAGACCAAGAAAGGATGAATTTGCTCAGCAGTAAGTCTCAGGAAACATTCTAGCCCCAGATTAGATTGTACAGAGGCTAGAAGCTTCCAAAACTAGGCCTAGATTAGCTGAAGGAGGCAGTAAGCTTTGGAGACAACAGTTACTACCGGAGAATAAAAGTTACGTTTACAATGTCTGTCTTGGCCAACTTGGACAGAGAACAGTTGGTTTTCCTTGAGGTCTTTGCAGTCTCCTGAGCTGGCCAGTTTCTTCCTCATATCCGTGTCTTCTCATCTCCTTTCTCCTATGAAGATGCATCCCTTAATGCTATTGTGGAATTGGGATGGTCACTGATATGGCTCCTTCCAGCTGAAAGGGGACACTGGCTATGGCAGTTGGGGTTCTCCTCAAAGGGCCTATCAAAAAGACTCCAAAAATAATTGGTAATTTTATTTGACTGTTGCCTGGGAAAAGATGTGAGGGAGTAAAGACAAGAATTATTAGCATTCCAAATCAAGCAGGTAACTAGAAGCCAGAACACGGGCTGCTTTTTTTTTTTTTTAATGTCCAAATCAAAATATAGATTTTCTTTATTTTAAATTAATGAATTTATTTATTCTACATGTATGGGAATTCTACATGTATTCTATAAGTCTGTGTACCCTATTTGTGCCTGGTACTGTGAAGGACAGATAAGGGCATAACATATCCTAGGACTGGAGTTAGTACCTTGTAGGTGCTGGGTATTGAACCCAGGTCCTCTGGAAGAGCAGCCATGGCTATAAATTGCTAAGCCATCTCTCCCGATTCCCATTCTCTCCAACACTGAACTCAATAGTGATGAATCCAGTATGTTTATAGGAATTTTGAATTACAGTGTGAAGCCTTTCCTAAGATGACATCTAAAGAGGAAGAGCGTGAACAAGTTTCTCCCAATAGGAACTAGCTCATGGCTGGGACAACTGAGGTCCTTTTAGAAACCAGCAAATATATTGTGTAAAGCAATGTGCCAAACTTCCAAACCATGGAGGTCTGGTGTTACCTCCTTATTCTGACATAGGAAATGTACCAACCTAATCACATTCAAATAGAGCCCTTGCTGGACTCTTTCATCTCCACCAGCCCTTTATGCTTCTGCATACACACACACCAAATATGAAGACATTGGCAGGAGATTTGGGTTCATGATTGAATATTAGTTTATGCCATATGATTGCATTAACTAATATGGCAGCAAATTCATGCAGTCACTGCCAATTTGGTAATGTCACAGACCAAGATAGCTCCCAATTCATGTGGCTGCCCTGCTCCTGATGGGTCTCTAAGCCTCTCACACGGCTGGCTATGCTTTAAGCCTTTGAAGGGTCTTCGATAATTTAGGATTGGTCAGTTTAAACAGGAGACCTGACTAGCTCACAACTGTTGAATAAACATGTCCTGAAAATCCTACTGATAGAAGAGAATCAGCTGTCCAGGCCTGTGTTTTAATTTACCAGGGTTTTGTGTCATGAGCGTAAGGAAGAAGCCAGCCATCTGGAATTTTGCCATCTTTATTACCTAGTCATAGCCCTCCTCTTGTCTGTCTAACTTCCAGCCCTTCAGTCTAGAGTCCCTCTGTGGTTGTCAGACATTGCATGGCAGCTTTGTCCTCCCATGAGGTCATTGTTGAAGCTGTATGACTGCAGCCTTGTAACCTACTGCTACCACAGATTTTCCTATTGTATATACTTATGTCTGTGTCTTATATTCCTCGTGTAAGAGCTTTTATTAAGGGAAGAACCTAGAGCTTGTCTTATATTTGTTTCCCAGTGTCCCTACTGTGGGAAAAATAATACTCCAAGGTCAGAAAGCACTGAGCTCAAGTTGAAATCTGATGGAGACATTTGATTTTGGACTTGGACAGACCTGTTACCTCCCCTGTGAACTTGGACAAAGTTGTCACCTTCCTTAAATGTCCTAAATTCTTTATCAAGAATGTGGGAATATCTCATTAGTGATGACTTAATGAGGCTATGGTCCAGACTCATGATAAGTATTTAGAAATAGCATTCTGCATCCCCCCAGGCCTCTGTTTTCCATTGTTAGTCTTTCATATTCACAAAATACAAAAGTAATAATGATAATTGCAGTGTGCCATGAATACAGGCAGGGCTTATGTGTCACATTGCACCCTCAAATTTAACCAACTGGAAAACAAAGTCTTAGGTATATTGATCTTTTTTTTTTCCATTTAACATGGCTGTTTTTCCTTAATTTTATTTTATGAGTATTTGCCTGCAATTATATACGTAGAGGGGGATAGGGGTGTGTATGGGCGTGTTTATATCACATTTGACCACAAAGGCCAGAACAGATGTTTGGATACCCGGGTACTGCAGTTACAGACCGTTGTGAGCCACCACAGAGGCATTAGAAACCAAGCCCAAGTCTTCTGCAGGAGCAGCAAATGCTCTTCACTACTGAGCCATCTCTGCAACCCCTAACATGGTAGCTTTTAGGGAGGAACTTAAAATTGACCCTAGTCTCTGCGATCTGTATTCTTGATAATGCTCCCTGGTGTTTCTCCAGTTCAAGAGATGATGCAGATCATAAAAGTCTGGCACTCTCCAGGAGCCTAGGGATGTCTGTTCGCTCTCTCAGACACTGGAAGATCTCAGAGCTGTTTCCTCTCTGCCTTGCTCTTCCTTCTCCATCAGCTTTATAGCTAGCTATGCCTGTGAGCATCTCGACTGCTCAGCCCTGGACAGAATCCACTTCTTTTATGTACATCGTAAAGTGCAGGATAGGTGTCTTGGAGATATGGCTTAGGGAGATGAGAGAAATGGATAATACATAGTTGCTAGTGTAGAGAAGTGTGTTAGTGAGCTCCCATGTCCCACAAGTCAACTTGGACAAGCTCTCCTAGCCTAGAGTAGAGGCTGGGAAGGTGTTGAGCAGAAACAGCCCATAACATCAGAGAGAAGCGAGGTTGCAAACTCTGGCAAGTTCCCATCTGGATTTTATGCTTTGATTTCATGAACTGCCTCACTGGTGAATTTTGATGTTCAATACCCTTTAATACAGCCATAGTTGATCAGATTCCACCCTCTTCCCTTAACCGTCTGATTGCCTACTTGTGATGGAGACCGATTTCATTGCCAGTTCAGCTACATGTGTGCAGTTGTTTTCTTTTCTCCTGTGTAAGCCAGGTCTTCTCGATTAAAAAAAAAAAATCCAGATTTAGTCAGCTGCTTTTTACCAGGTTTCCATTCAGACTGTCATAGTAAAAATAAAAAGAGTCCGATTTTATAATATCACCTTCTGCTTTAAAAATAAATAAGTAAAAGTTCCCATTCAACCAGTCAGATTTTTAACTCTCAGCATCTCCAGTAACTGCTAACGAAATCTGCACTTCATTTCCAACATTTCACTCTATTCTTGAATAAAAATGTAATCAGAAAGAATTATTGCCTTTTTTTAATACCCATTTAACCTTTATATTCACAGTGGATACCAAAACCACTTAAACTTTCAAGCTCTCTTTATGGACTGGTATGCAGATGCATTTTTCTGGAGATTTTTTTTGCGGTTGATGAAGCATGACATGCAGGTCCCTGCTCACTTCCCAGCCTTACCGTTGACTGCTTTCCGTCGCCTTGTCGCGGGTCTATTAATTATTTTAACAGTGACTTGCTGTTTTAAGGAAGTTCTTTATTAATGCCACTAAATCCTTTTTTATGGTTGAAATGATTCTTTTTTCCACTATTCGAAGTATTTCGTGATTTTAGTCTTTGTAATGCGTAAGTGTCTAACTGAGCATAAAGTGCTGCTGGCTGTCCTCCATTCTTGGCTTTCCCAGAAGAAAGGTATGGAAGTGTAAACCAGAGCTCTGTTTGCAGTTTTGTTTGTAATGTGAGCCTCACTTCCCTGCTTCAGGCAGCTTTCATGTACGACAGCACGTGACACAGTGGTGCCTTTTTTTTTTTTTAATTTCCTTATTATATAAGTACTTCATCTTGTAGTCCAGAATCAAATTATGCAACAGCATAGAAAATGAACAACAAAATTCTTCCAAAACTCCCCCTAGAAGAAGCCACTGTTAATAGCTTAAGTATACTCCCTGAATTTTATATGTGCTATAAAACCATGCATGCATGTTCACATAAAATACATGCAGCATATGAATATTATTATGTAGCTTGTTTTTGCTTCTATTCCAACATTGCACACTTAGTGTCTTTGTCTGGAAGGAGGTGCAGTATAGATCTATTTTTTGTGTCCTATCAAGGCATTCAGCAGGCTACATGGACTACAACATTCTCAGCCATTTTTCTTCTGATAAGAATTTATGTTTCAGTTTTTTACACTAAAGGTAAATTTATTTATTTATTTATTTATTTATTTATTTACATTGCATTTCAAAACTTTCTTCATATTTGATTTCTGGCGCAGGCTTCTGAGTTCAAAAAGACATATGTGGACTTTCTTTTCGATGCCTATTGTAATTGCACTGATGAAGAGACTTGAGTGTGAAAGAACGGCTGATTCCCCACACTCTCTGTAAACTGGAACATCTTTCACTTTTGAGACTGTCTGCTGAAAAATTTGAAAGTATAATCTCAAAGTTTAATCTGTATTATTATTACTATTGTTATTATTATTTGTGTGTGTGTATATGAGTGGATGTAGTTGTGTGTATGTGTGAATGAATGGATATAGTTTTGTCTGGTGTGATGTGTGTGTGTGTGTGTGTGTGTGTGTGTGTGTGTGTGTTTGAATGAATGGATGTGGCTCCATTTCCAGGGTTCAGTAGACACTTGCCTCTGCTCTTTCTCCATTTTCTGGTTGGGTTATTCATGTCCCCCTAAAGACTGCTTTGGAAGATAGATTAGTTTTACCTTTTGGTAATGGTGATTTTGAAACCACTCTTCAGAGGTAGGACTTCCTTGGAGACAGCCTGGCTGATAAGCTCTCCTCCATATCCTTAAACCCCTTTTTCTACAGCAGCCACTACCAAACCCTGTTCAAACAGAATAGCCCATTGCCCCCTTCTAATTCCTAGTGGCCTTTAAAATTAAGTTTAAACAAAAGTTTCTGAGCCTACAAGGAAAGTCTGAAAACCCTGCTTTTGAGGAAAGAACCCTATATTTTGTCATAAAGAGATCTAGTTCCTGGCTCCTCAACTTAGTATTAGCATATAGGAGGAGCATTTAAAGATTTAACTTCGCTCCCGTTTTATAACAAGCACTAATGTAACATAAACTATAGTTTGATAAGTTGATATACTTAAAATGCATTCTGTGGCTGATACCTTAGTAATAATGTATATTTGATTTTGATAACAGCCTCAATATATATTTGAAACTGAGAAGTATTCATCTGTCTATAAACAATACTTGGGTTTATGATTATGATAATGATTCTTACACATATGCTTATTGTCTACCATTTTATTTGTTGCATATTGATATATTTATTTAATACTTTGCTTGTTTTAGGTCTAATCAAAAATGTTACAGTTCTAAGTAGCTTATTTGAGCCAAGCTTTTAATTCTGTAAGTTGAGTGAATTTTTGTGAGCATCGAGGCAGCTAATACTAAATAGATGCCCACAGCCATAGTCTCCTGACTCCTGGAGCAGTATATTCTCCCTTTCGGCCAATGCTGGGTAATTGTATGCAGGTCATTTTACCTAAGCTTCCATTTTTTTTTTTCTTTTTCAATTGCAAGAGTGCATCTCTTGATGTCCTGACTGGGATGGAGAATTGCAGATAATGACATTTCTGGCTTTTGTGAATACACTTAGTATCTTTAAAAGGCTGAGTAATTATCTGAATATCTTTAGTCCTTTGTTGTTGCAGTAGTAAAGGTAGGATTACTTTCAGTAGTAACTGTAGCAATTAATGTTTCTATTTTAGCATATTATAATATTATATAGAACAGTGTTGATATTTTATCTGTAGTCGCTTGTGGGCTTGATTTTTTTTTTGCATTATTATGTTTTAAATTACATATAGAAATAGTTCTGGGATAGTTCTTTCACTATCCATGAAATAACAAAAGTCACAACTGCAAATGGTCAAGGAGTTGCCAAATGGTCAAAGGTTGGGGATGACTTTCCAAATGCTCTTTTCCGTGGTCCACATCTTACAGACCTTGTTTCAGCAACCACCTACAAAGTTCCTAGTACCGGATCAATCGTTAAATAAGACATCATTGAGTGGGCCAAAGACTTATCATAAAATGAGTTTCCCAAATGAGACAGTAGTAGATTGTTACAAAATGAAATAGAGTAGTAGGTTTTCACAGTGTACCACGAACTCCGGTTGCCTGGTAACTGTCAGTAGGTAGGGTCATCCAGCCAGAGCTGTTGATGAGGCTCCATAGATGCTGCTTCTCCGTTTCTCACAGCAGTCTTCTTACTCTTCTACTCTGACACTGTTTCTACTGACACCCCTCATAAGCTGTGATTCCTGAACCTTGAGTGCAGGAGTTGTATTGTAGGTCATCAGTTGAGGTTGAGAGCAGGAGAAATAGTCTTCTCAAAGGAAAAGGCCCTAATTAGTTATCTAGTTATCTGATACCAAGTAGTCAACCTTTATCTGTGCACATGTATGTGTGTGTGTGTGTGTGTGTGTGTGTGTGTGAAGCTTTATACACGTGAGCAAGTTGTATTTAAATATATGTGTGCATTATGTTTTATATATGCACATGTATGTATGTATGTGTCTATGTATCTATGTATGTATGTATCTGTGTAGGTATGTAACAAAAATTAAAGAAATAGAGACCATGAATTTAAGAGAGAAGGAACAGGTTTCATCAGAAGGGTTAGAAGGAGGAATGGGAAGGAAAACAACTATATATTTTAATTTCAATATGTTTTAACTATTCATCCAATAGTGACTCCAAGACTTTTTGGTTGTGTAGCTTACATGAGGTTGAACTTTTTTTTTCTAACTGTCAGAATACAGTGACAGAAATGTAGACTACTTACCAGTCTGGTAATGGCCATTGATCAACAAAATTTTACTTGAATGCTCAGTAAGCTGCCACTCTGATTGTAGGATGTTATAGTTGGACCTCCTCATTTTATTCATAAAAGACTGAGTCTTATAAAAATTATAATCAAATGATACCCAGTGAGTATCTGAAAATGAGAGTTTTAATGCATAATATAAATATATTTCTATATCAGCATATACTTGGCTTAGTTATTATAAAGTGAGCATACTCTATAAAGAGCTCTGAAGAGAAGCCGTCCTTATCCATACATCAGTGCCTTGTTCATGCTAGTCTGACCTCCTGTCTTTCTTACCTAGAAGATCAGCACCTAGACTTACAATTCCACATATTTGTGTTGGCGACTATTGTATATGCTTATTTGGGTCATTTTGGGTCATATGGTCTTTCTAAGACTTGAAGTGGAGTCATAGTTTGTTTTCATGTAGACATTTTATAACTTTAGGGCTTTGAATGTTTTCTCATTTCAAGTTAATCTGTATAAAGTCAACAAGGTTCAGTTTTTGTTTGTTTTTCTCATTTATGAATCTCAAATTACTCCAGCACCATTTCATCTAAATTAGTTAATGATCTGTAGGTCACATGAAGGGTAAGTGTCTGTCTCAGCACACAGTGCCCTGTTCGTCGGTCAGTATATCCACCCATCCTTGAATCACTACATTGTTTTGACTGTAGCTGTATAGAAATATTGAAATCAAGACATATGCTATGTTTTGCTTTGTTCATAATTATTTTGAGTGTTCTGATTACTTTGCCTTTAATTAGTTTGTCAATTTTTAACAAAACTCCTGCTGGGATTTTGATTGGAATTGTATTGAATGTAGGGATAAGTCTAAGGAGGAATGAAATATTTACAATGCTGATTTTTTTCTATCCTTGAATGGATTATATTTTTTCATTTACTTTATATTTACTATTTACTTAGATTTTCAATTTGCTTAATCACTGTTTTATAGTTTTCAGCTTGGAAATCGTGCACATATTTTGTAAGATTTATAATAAGGGTTTTATGATTGGAAGGATTTGATAAATAGACATGAAAAAAATAAATTCCAAAGTAGTCATGGCTACTATATAAAATTAGGGTTAATTTTTACATACCAATTATCCTATGACATTATTAAATTTATTAATTATTGGAGCCCTTACTTAAAAATTCGGTGATACTTATGAAACTAACAAGACAGAATTCATTTCTAGTAGACTTGTAGTAGAAGAAGTGTCAGAAGTGGCTTTCTAGGTGGAAGGAATGTGACATCAGATTGACACTTGGATTTACACAGTTCCAAATGGGGTACTTGATACAGTTTGGGTGTAATCTAAGTGTGTCCCCAATGTTTCCTATGCTGGGATTCTTGCTGTGCGACCTTCCTTTCCTTTTCATGATCTCTCCCTCCCTCCCTCTCCCCCTCCCCTCCCCCTCCCCTTCCTTTCCTCTCCCCCTCTTGCCTCCCCCCCCCTCTCTCCACGGTGCCATGTTTCCATGGATAGCTGTGGGTCTAACAAACCCACAAATTTCTATGTGTTTAGATATCCGAAGGAAAGGAATGACATGAGAGGAGCGCATGTGGCTGTTGAATAGTCTTTCTATGACTCTGCTTTTCTTCTCTAGCATGCCTGTTTGGCTCTCATAAAGCAATGATAAGACATACTCTAATTTGACATAGTCTGTGTCTCTGATGATAATGTATGTTTTCTTCCTTTTCTATGAAACTTATTACATTAATCATGCCTATTTTAATTTATTCTTCTGTAGTTCCAACATCTGTCTTCCTTCTGAGTTTGTTTTTTTTCCCTTGTTATTTTTGTCTTCTTTTTTATGTCTTATAATCTTCATTGAAATGCTGTATATAGAAATGTAGAGACATGGGCTTATATATCTTACACCAAGAACTGGACATGTGTTTTTTTCTGTTAGACCTTTCACGTGCTGTGATTGTCGTGGTCTATGAGGACGGACCTTGGTTTGGTTTGAGAGGGAGAGGGGCTGTGGTTAGATTAACCTCAGTGTAGTACACATCATGCATGCCTCCCGATCAACTCTAAGGTGGTCTTGTTCTTGCAGTAGGGAATGAATGCTTTGCCTCTGGAACCTTCTCTTTTGCCTCCTGCTAATTAGAAGTGGTCTGTGTTTGACATTTCTCTCAGCTCTCTCCCATGGTACATTGCTATTCCTTAATGTCTGTGGGTAAAGGGGTGTTTCCGGTCCCTCCTTAGCCTTGATTTTTCAGGCTCTTGTTTCAGTGATCCTGCCTCTGCCTCCCCAAAAGTTCTGGGTTTGCTCCTCCCTCTGGCTGTAGTGAACCTCACAGGTGTGTTGAGGGCAAAAGGATTGGCTGTATCTTTCCCATGGCGTAAGACTCTTGTGCTAAGTGGAAGACAAGATAGAGGATCTGTGTGGCTCTGGGCCTTCCATGTAACTGCTGCTTGCCAGCTTCTTAAGATGCACACATCAGAGCCTTATCAAGGCTCCTCCTCTGTCAGGCTTCACTAGATTGCACTGAGTGGGGATGGTGACCAGGAGTAGAAACTGAAAGCCTGTTTTGTCTGTAGTGTGCAGGGGTGCTATCTCCTTAGACTTGTGCAAAGACAGCCTTCAGTGCTGACTGTCAATGTTAGTTGACTTTCTCATTTTACAAATAGTATGGCATTTAAGAGACATTTGCCCCATGTAAGCAAATATATCCTTTCTCCCTTTAGAGGTATTGGTCTTTCCTTAAAACTGTGCAGCCACAGCTCTCCATAGGATTTGAATAGGCTGTGAGTTTCTGAATTGTCTGGTATAAGTTGTCCTGTATAGAGCACTGCTCATTCATCTCTCTCCATCTGTGTTGGAGCCAGTCATTTCCACCTCAGTATCATGTTTTAGTGCATTAAGAATGTCAGCATGCCAAGGCAGGTGGTTCAGAAGTCTAAGTGTAGTAAGTTGAGGCTAGCCAGACCCCATCTCAAACAAACATAACATAACATTTCCATTCAGTTGTTCAGAGACAGATGAGGGCTGGGGAAATCCCTCGTTATGTTCATTGTGTCCTAGCATGAAAGCATGAGAGCAGACCCACAGCACACACATGGAGACCTGGGTGTGGTGTCAGGCATCTGTAACCTCACTATAGTAAGGAACAAAGAGGCTCATTCACCAGTCATTCTAACCTAAACGTGTGACCTTCAGGCATGTCTTTTGAAAGACACTCAGAAAATATTTCTCAAAGTTATGATAGACTGAAATCATTGAGCTGTAGAAGCATACTTAACGGCATATGTATAATTTTTTGTGTCTATTTGGTTTGCACTGCTAAGGATCAGTTCAAGGACCTTACATATTTAAAGCAGGTACTCTATATTGAACTATATTCCCAGTCTAAGATGTATTATTACATGTCATGTTTTAAATAAAATATAATTTATGGGAAAGGACATCCATCTCAAGTGGACATAGAACATCTTTTAAGCTGTACCACCAGAGTGCTATAGTCACGTTTCTAGACATTAGCTGGGAGTCTGTTATTTTAGTAGGCACTTAGCAAAGAAAAGGTGTAAGAGGCCGTGTCTGGAGAAGCTTGAAAGATAGAATGCAGCCACCAGAAACTAAAACAAAGAAAGAAGGGAAAGAAACAAACACACAAAAGCACATCAACAGTATTATTCCATGAAGACTGTCGAGCACAGCTGTTTGATGAAAGGTAGCTGGGAACTGGAATCTGGAAATGTGCTCTTGATGCCTGGCCCAATGCTATCCAGCTGGGTAAACACCTCACATTTTTTTCTCTTTAAACAAAAAATAACAGTAACACCAGCCACAGTGAAATACTACAATGTCATGTGTCTTCTAAGTGCTTCGTAAACATTAGGGTCGTCATCATCACTGTTATCATCTGATATCATTTCTGTCTTAGAGTCATCTGAGGGATTTCATAGAATGTAGTCCTTCCTCATTAAGAATGTAAGGTGGGGAGGGCTAGAGAAAGGACTGAACATGCTGCTCTTGAAGAGGACCCAGGTTCAATCCCAAGAAGTCTAATAGATGGCTCATATCAGTCAGTAATTCCAGTTCCAAGGATCTGATGTCCTCTTCTAGTCTCCACTGGTGTACTGTAAGTAGCACACATATATACATTCAACTCAGGCCCATAGTTTCTCTTTAAAAGAATAAAATATATAACCTTGCTTCATAGTGATTACTGATATTTAGTTCTTTTGCCCTTGAACAAATAACTATTCATTAAGTATCCCCCATGCATCTTGTCTGGAAATTTCACTTCAAAATAAAATTCACATGCCGTTATATAAATGAGGATATGGGTGATGATGGAGACGGGAAGCAGGGGCATCAGTTTCTGTTTCCCTCTGGCCTGCAGTGCAGTGGGCAGATAGCATTCCTCATGTGACCAGAGAATTCCAGAAGCAAACTTCTAGCACAGACCTCTAATTCCACAATGGCAGCATGGGTGGATTTTACCCAGTGTTTAATGATGAATGTAATCCAAACATAAAAAGATCTAAATGCATGCTTTGAAGGAATTTGCAAAAATGAGGAGGAGGGCCCCAAAACGTCACAATTCCTTTTGTTTCTTTCACATCTGTGTTTGCTTTTCCCCTTCTCCTGTGCATATTGGAGACTTGCAAAAGATTAGATTTTTCAAACCAAATAAACATTTTCTACAGTCTTCACTGATAGAGTGCATTAGTATGATCTTTGTAGATGTGAACATTAAATAATCCCCAGTGTGGCATTCTCCCGTTTATTCATAAATAATTTTTAAAACTTTTATCACATACCAAAGAGCTAATTATAATTTCTCAGCTTTTTAGAATACCTAATATTTATAATATCAGTTTTGGACTATCTAATAAAACTTACTTGTTTTACTATTATTTTAGATAGGCATACAAGTTGGTGAGTCTCACTGTTACATCTTCAACAGGTGTATAGCATGCCTTGGCCTTCTTCCCCTCTTCTTTCTCTTGCTTTCCCCTCTTCTCTCATGATCAGTTCTTAAATTTCATCTGTCATGATCAATCATATTCTACTTCTAAGTTATCCTCCCCCATTCTTTCTTAAGTTTTTCCAAATGCTTTATCCATGTTATTTCATATCTAAGAACAGTTTAATTGGAAGCAACAAAAGTATATAGTTCCTGCTGTTCTTTAGTGTCTTGGTGGTTCATGCCTTTGATCCCAGTACTTGGGAGGCAGAGGCAGGCAGATCTGTGAGTTCAAGTTCAACCTGGTCTACAGAGAAAGTTCAAGACCAGCCAGTTACACAGTGAAACTCTGTATCAAATAACATAGGTAGATAGATAGATAGATAGATAGATAGATAGATAGATAGATAGATAGATAGATAGGAGATAGAGAAAGTACTCAAATAAATAAGAATTAATTAGATAAGTATGAACCAAAGATGGGTCTCCCAGTACCTTAGTGAGATGCTTTCTCTTGTAAAGTTAGTCCCAGCAAAGACTCTCGTACATTTATAGCCTGTAGACTTGTGCCAATCTGATTCATATAAATTTATTAACTGAGTTTAAAATTGGCCTTTGTGGGTAGAGGTTATAGCCCACTGATAGAGTACTCTCCTTACATGAAGCTCTAGGCTCAACTATACTACCACCAAAAAGAAAAAAAAAAGACTTTTGAATAAGAGAAATTATACTCTATAAATACTCTGAGGTATGTAAACCTCCAAAGAGACTGACAAGTACTTTGGTTATGAAACTAGAGGAATATCCACTTTCCTCAATGATGCATACCTGCATGCATTCCTCAGCAAAAGCAATGCATGCTTTGCTCTATACAAGAGATCATGCTGAAGATACTGCATGTGTGATATGAACTGATAATGTATTAAATGAGAGCAATTACTAATATTGTTTAATTGAATATTTTAAAAGTTACTAGGAATGAGAAAGCTGGTAAATGACAATAAAATTTTATACCAAGTCGTAAATCTGAAACACAAAATCTTATTACTTATATATTTATTAACTCATGCTTAGTGCATCACTTCGTGGATAAACACTATGTGTCTATTAGTTTCAAGATATTCTCTATAGTTATTCTTGGGTTTTGGCTACATAATAGTTGATGCTACACAAAGTCTTACCATGCCCTTTTGGAATCATTATACTTCACAGAGACAAGGCTATTGAGTAGTTCTAGTACCTACTTGAGCAAATCTAGGTTATGTAAAAGAATTTGTTCCTAGAGGAATTCCGTTGGTAAAACATCCATTTAATGTTCTACTCGGTACATTATATCATAATCTTAGGACATATCAGAAAGCTATCTCTTCTCGGGGGGGGGGGGGAGTATCTGGTCTACCTCTTTCATTTAGACTATGAGAAGGTTGCCCCAAAAGAAGCACAAATTTAGTATCTGGGAAAAACACAAAAAACAGAGGAAAGTTGAAAGAAACTTTACGTCTTCACTTTATCTGTATTTATAGGACACTAACTTAATTTAAAAAAGAAATGCAGGAGAAATAGTAGCCCGAGAGAATAATAAAATCTCTCTCTCTTTTGGACCTTTAAACTTGTTGCAGTCTATTCTAGCATGGAAACCGGTCTAAGGCTATTAAGCTTTCCCATTGTTTGGATACTTGAAATTCCTTCCAAAGGCTCCCATATGTTTGTCCCATGTATTTCTCTTCAAGTACATTAAGAGGTTTCTTTTGGGTCAAGTAGAATTAGAATTTCCTTGAGTTGTTTCATGAACTACTTTTTCTTCTCTTGTTTTGCAGTGTTTATCCAGTCTTGGATGAGTGCACCTTCTGTCATTCTCATTCACACTTACACACGTGCACTTAAGTTAGCCTACTATATAAGCTCCGAGCAAGCAAATAATGCACAGTTCATCTCTTGCCCACCAGAAGAAGATGAGCCTTACATTGCGTTAACTTATCAGCCTTGAGAGATACTGTATTAATTAGATGGAAGCAGAGTCTACAAGATTGCCCTACTTTAAATCAGGTATCACTGGGCAAGTTGCTTCACCCTGTCCAGGGGTGTCAGGCCTCTTATCTATATAATAGAGATTAATTGTAATAATTAATTGTAAATAATATTGAGTGCTTATGATTAAATGAGAGAATACACATCCGTCCTCTCAGTGACTCACACAGAAAGAATATCAGCTTAATAATCACTACTGTGGATAGAGCATCTGTAAAGATCCAGACACCAAATAAGTGCTTACCCATGGGGCTGACTGGGATTCAGTACTCCAAGTACTGTCATTTACCATCTGGGTAACAAAGCTTTATTATGCCTTTTGGACTTAATTTGAAAGCCATCCCCATCATCCTATATTAAAGCCAGCTTCTAGGCCACCTGGATAACTGCCTGGCATAGCAGTAACACATTTAAACAATGTAGGCATGATCAGATGGTCCAGATTTTGTTTCTCCTCCCTAGAGTATTCTGGAGAGAGAGAGGGGAGGTAAGAAAGAGAGACAGAGACAGAGAGAGAGAGAGAGGGAGAGAGAGAGAGAGATTGGAGTATTATAGAACCAGTTGTATGCTTAACTTAGACTCATTCCCTTTGGCCACTGGTTGAAGTACTGTAAGGTTAGACTTGGAACTGCATGAGCTGAAATAACAGGATTCTGATCCCATATAAGAAAGGAACATTAAGCACGTGGGCTAAAACTACATGAAATATTTGTTGATTAAAAACAATTGTTTTATGGGTTTAAGTGTCCGCTGCACTGTCTGCTATTTTGCATGTGTTTTCAAAGAAGATCCTGGGTAAACATTGTAATTTTCCAAAGCAGCTGGTCTTCTCCTGGCATTATTACAGGGTCAGTCTATTTCCTTCTAATCTGACCATAATGCCATAAAATGCTGGCTGTTCCCTTGGCAACTGTTCAGTGTAGACTAGCTGCTTTCTCTACCTTAAGCCAATACTGGGCTGCAGGCAGGCTCCTGCAGACAGTAAGGAAGCAGTTTTCCTCGCTGAGGGTGTTTGTGTCAACAAGTCACTTGTCAGATTTTCTTTCTATTCAGAGAATCGGCATGCACCTTTTAAAAAGGAAAAAAATGAAAGTATATCTGGCTCACACGTTTGGTTTTTTTCGTGCTTTCTTCTCAGCCTGTGTAAAATTGCTGACCGTGGTTGACTTTTCTCAAGAAATTAGGAAGTACAGATGTGAGAGTCTGCATGGATACTTGCCTTTGCTTTTATCCTGCGTTTTAATACCTTCTTGATGTATTCTGGGAAGGTTTCCTGTTCGGTTCTCTTAATCACATTTCCTAAATTACGGTAGAGCTTGTATCTCCTTCCATATGTACTTCACTCAAGTCCATGTTCTTAGGGAAACGTACCCTGATACCTATTTTCTGCCCATGTTTTCTGAAATCATCTGCCATGTAGACTATTTTCTTGATAAGTCACATAAAAAAAAACAAAAAAACAAAAACAAAACCTTACTGTTTGGGAGAAGAAGACCAAGTTGTTTGAAATAACTAATTTCTCTTCCTGATTGCTGTAAAAATCTTGTATCCTGGTTGTTTTGAAAAGGAAGAAATCCTTCTTAAGTTTTGCGTACAAATTATTGGTTATAAGTTGTCAAGGGGATATCTGGCTCCTACAAAGGGCAGGCCTGTTTTTTACATAGACCCTATTTCTAGGTCAGTACCAATAGGCCCTCTTCGGTCATCCCTTCACGTCATGGTAGCTTACTAGAGTGCCTTCAATACCAGCACTGGCAGCCAAAGCAGGAAATCTGGACACGGGGGCAGTTCTCCTGCTTCCAGTCAGTGTCCATGGTGTTCTGCAGCCTTATCAAACCTTTGTACAAACTACTCAGCACTGTTAGTAATCACCTGACAGATAACCTTTCAGAGCAAGACCTGAATCGAGCCGGCGCATAGCTTTGAATGCAGAATCCAGCTCCAGACTCCTGAAGGGCTGTTAAAGCACTTAGCTCTGTAGGATAGATGTGTTCAAGTGAGTACATCATGCCGGATCCTCTTCTGCAGCCGTCTTAATCAAGATGCCAAGTATCCCGTTCTTCCTGCCTCTGGGAGTGCATCCTTTTCCTGAAGCATCTCACACCTTCTTCCATTTTACAAGTACTTCTGCTGCTACTGCCACTCCCAACCCCAAAACAGCACCCAGCCCTGTTGGGATTCCTGTGGGCTGTGGTAAGTGAGACGTTTTGCTCGAGTCTGAAAAGACTACAGTGTTTCTGTGTGTACAGAACAAAAATGGAAAACCAGATCATGTGTTTATCTTAGAGCTAAAATTCCAAAACCTAATCTGAAGCGAAGGACCATATTATAGTATAAGACAGTGTCCAGACTCACTTTAAAGGAAGGCTGTGCAGGAGTCACCTTCGGACCTCTATTTAACAGTTCCAGTTCGGGCTTTTTGAAGCCGTTTTCTACAGTAGGCTGTTCTGTATTGAGCAAACATACACAGATGAAAACCCAGCAAACAGAGTGATTTAATTCATTGCTTACCCTGCTGAGTATCAAATTTCCTAACTTTCAACTAATGTTCTTTAATTCCTCTCTTTTCTTTCTTTTCTTTGTTTGTTTGGTTTGGGTTTTTGCTTTTTGTCAAGACAGAGTTTCTTTGTGTAACTCTGGGTATCCTGGAACTCATTCATTTTGTAGACCAGGCTGGCTTCAAACTCGCGGAAATCTGCCTGCCTCTGCCTCTGCCGCTGCCTCTCGATGCTGAGATTTAAGGTGTGCTCACTGCCGGCCTGGCAGCTTCCTTCTTCTTATGAATAATAATGTGGGAAGCCTAGGGAGTCTCTTTTGGCAGTCAAGACATCTTCACTTGTGTCTGTAGCAGTTTCAGTGACTGCTTTTCTCCCTTTAGCTATTTCCTCCCTCGAGCCTCCCAGCAATTGCTAGGGTTTCATAGTTCATGCTAGCTGGACAGATATTACTCTGGAGTCCTGGAAAAAGTAGAAAGTAAGGTGAGAATCACTTAGTTATTCTCTTCAGCAAAACTGTTAATGTTGTTTATATGACAGGCAGTCTGGAATAGAGTGCCTTGGGCAAACTGTTTAACATGTTTACAATCGGCCTCCGGGCAAGTGGAAGGTAGGCGTTTCCATGCACAAATGTCATTGTCCTTGAAG
Organism: Mus musculus; assembly: GCF_000001635.26. Taxonomy (NCBI): domain Eukaryota; kingdom Metazoa; phylum Chordata; class Mammalia; order Rodentia; family Muridae; genus Mus; species Mus musculus. Next base: position 24,933,039 of record NC_000082.6, read on the forward strand.
CACCCAACTCCTTGTGAACAATATTGTGTGTCAGCATTCTTCCCAACCAAAAGGGCCAAGTCTGTGTTCAGTTCAGTTGACTTCTGAAAGACAAGAAAAATAACTTGCCATGAGACTGTTCTGATTCTAATGCAAATTTGACTGATGTTAATTTTTCCTTATCTCTAATGAATTTCTGTGTGTGTGTGTGTGTGTGTGTGTGTGTGTGTGTGTGTGTGTGTGTGTGTTTATAAAACCTACGAGGGTTTTCATCTCTGTCTCTAAAGAACCACTTTCGTAGAATCCCACTTTTAAAAAGATACCTGAAAGCCTATTGTGTGCAACATCTGGCTCTCTGGAAATCTGTCAGAAGGAAACTTTTTTTTAAAAAAAGTTGTAAAATAAATAAAAGCCGATTTTGAAAGCATTTAAGTGGACATAGAGATTGCACGAGGAAGGCATTTATTCGAACTGGGTAATTGGCGACACTTCCTCAGGGAGGATGGGAAGGTCTGTGGCACATGATGTTAGTGGGAAAGAGGGGACAAGGATAAGAACCCTAGATGAAGATGTGAAGGCAGGAAGATTGACACATGCGTAGTCATAATCCCAGGGGCAAGAGGGCAGAGGACGAATGGAAGAGCCAGGTAGAGACCAAGCAGCTGAGCATTTTGAGAGCAAACTCTCCAGTTGATCGGAAAGCTTTGAGTGTGCTACTGCAGCCTGAATAAAAGTCTGTCTGCAGCTGCTAAACAGTAAGCAGATCAAACTGGCATTTTATCAGAAAAGGAAGATCTTGTTCTAGTCGCAGTAGATGAGAGGTCTCAGAAGGTTGCGCATTGTGATTTCAGCTACACATGCAAATCCACAAGACTCGGAGCTCATTTTTACTGTTGTGCAACAGGGTTAGTTTTGTTTTGAGCTGAGTCTCCCAAGGAAGTGTGGTAATCAGATTTCTAAATCCATCACATTAAGCCCTGTCAGCAGTGAATCATTGCCTATGTGTTAAAGGTCAAAAAATTTCCCTTTAGAAATTCATTATGGTGGTGACTGGAATGTAAATTTGAATGTTCATGTGTAGTGGGTGTGAATTCAACAGATAAAAGGCCAGAGGAGACACAGAAAAGTCCATGTTGTTATTATTTTAGGTCAGATATTTACAAATTGTACTTTAAAAGTTATGACTGCAAAAACAAAGAGTGCGTATCTTTCTGTCTTGTTTGGGCAAGGCTGTGTGCTGGCTAGTAAGAGGAGGAGCCGGTGTGCTCACACTCCCAGTGTGAACTATTACACTATTGTTCACATTTGCTTTTCCTCACTAATGTGCCCACCCACCTTAGCAGATCCCCAGCTCAATTTCCTGGAATTGTCCTATCAGAAAGTCCTGACTTCAGGACTGGATCCATGTGTGCTGCGTGTGTGCTACCATTGAGTTGAAGACTAGTTTTTATTTTCAGTATTCTTGAAGGTTTATCATCATTGTCATCACTATTATTGCTACTACTGCTACTATTACTATTATTACTATCATCATCATCATTATTATTGGTAAGTTTAACTTTCCGTGGAGTGAACCTAGACCACTAAGCTGAACTCACTCTAAATGTTTCAGAGAATTAAAATACAACACTTCTCTATAAATTTTTAAGAAAAATCTAAGTTTCTGTTTAAAAACAATCAAAAAGTGAATGCAGTGTCTTTACAGGTTGTGATGCATTCAGGAGTAGTTACGAGACAAGTAGAGTGATTGCATTACCTTCCATGAAGCTCTTGGGGAAAAATTGTCTATGTGCATGAGTGTTGTGTCTGTGCATGTGTCTATACACCACCTGAGTGCTTTGTGGACATAGAGTCTAGAAGAGGGGGTTAGATTCACAGGACTGGAGTTACAGACAGTTGTGAGCCTCCATGTGGATGCTGGGATTTGAACCTGAGTCCTCTAGTGTGCTTTTAACCCCTGACCCTTCTCTCCAGCCTTCTTTCTGTGTAGCTCTTACTAATATTTCCACTGCACCAATATTGTTTCCCACGCTGCTAGACTTTAGTTCTGAGCTTCTTGAACATGCTCTGAGTTCCAGGCCATTTCCATCCTCCTGGCCAGCACGATGATGCTCACGTCTAGATTTGGCCATTTTCAGAGCTGACGCACAGGCACTATGTCAAGCCTGTTAGGACAGTTTTCTCTAAAGCTCTCTGGGTGATCCTGACACTACAACATAGTGTTTCCAGTGGTTTCCATTGTGATTTTCATATTTTTACAGACATTCAATTCTGGACTGCATTTCAAGTCACGTGTAATCTCACATGTACTTTGAATCATAAACATTTAAATATAAATAACCAACTCATCCCTTTCCGTTTTCAAAAAGATTTGTGTCAGTGTGTGTATGAGTGTGTGTGTGTGTGTGTGTGTGTGTGTGTGTGTGTGTGCCACATTTGGATGGGTGCCCTTGGAGGCCAGAAGAGGATGTTAAGTTCCTTGGAGTTGGAGGTGGCAATGATCCACGTAACATGGGTGTTAGGAACTAAATTAATGTCCTCTGGAAGAGTAGCAAGTGCTCTGACCACTGACTTCCTCTCCAGCCCTATCTTTCTGATTTTTAAAATGAAATTGCAGTCATATATTCACATATACAAAATATATTTGTTTATATATTATATAATATATATTCTCATATATTAGACATGTTTATAGATTTGTATATAATGTATTTTACTCCTAAAGATATTTTCCAATATGTTATTAGATGTGTCCTTTCAAAATCTGGATTTTAATAGTAGTGTAACATTTCTTCTCATGATAGCACTATTATCTAACCTATGCTTGATCCCTACATATTAAGGTTATAAAACCACTCTTGGGCAACTTTGGGGGCAATAATCTAGGTCTTACCTTGAGAATATTGTAGTTTATTAGTTTCTCTGGGGGTTGAATGTTGCTCACACAAGGAAGTGAGTGGTCCTTAGAGTGTTGCTTATGCCTGGTACCCCATTTCTCCTGACTCATGAGGAAATGGCTCTTTTCTCTGTTCCTAAACCCTCAGTGCGTCAAAAAGCACTGCAGGATGACAACAAGCTCACAAACATGTCCTGGAAATGACCATTCCATTTCTGCTTCTGAGAGAGGAAGAGCACACAGCCATGAAATGTTAACAGGGACTTCGCGGGGTAGAGAAATATTGGAGCTGATATATGAACTGATATATGAACAATCTTTTCTCACATATAAAAAGTAGAAGCCCCCTCCTTAGAATTGGGAACAAAACACCCATGGAAGGAGTTACAGAGACAAAGTTTGGAGCTGAGACGAAAGGATGGACCATGTAGAGACTGCCATATCCAGGGATCCATCCCATAATCAGCTTCCAAACGCTGACACCATTGCATACACTAGCAAGATGTTATCGAAAGGACCCAGATGTAGCTGTCTCTTGTGAGACTATGCCGGGGCCTAGCAAACACAGAAGTGAATGCTCACAGTCAGCTATTGGATGGATTACAGGGCTCCCAATGGAGGAGCTAGAGAAAGTACCCAAGGAGCTAAAGGGATCTGCAACCCTATAGGTGGAACAACATTATGAACTAACCAGTACCCCGGAGCTCTTGACTCTAGCTGCATATGTATCAAAAGATGGCCTAGTCGGCCATCACTGGAAAGAGAGGCCCATTGGACACGCAAACTGTATATGCCCCAGTACAGGGGAACGCCAGGGCCAAAAAAAAATGGGAATGGGTGGGTAGGGAAGTGGGGGGGAGGGTATGGGGGACTTTTGGGATAGCATTGGAAATGTAATTGAGGAAAATATGTAATAAATTTTAAAAAAAAAGTAGAAGCTGTCTGCTTGGCCCCATGAAATAAATAATCTTGCTTATCACAGAGATCTGAGACAATCTCTGAAAGAAGAGGATAGGGAGTGTTGAGGACAAGCAGAAAGCTGGGAGCTCTAAGACCCCCATGGGGATTATGTTCCCTAATAGGATGATTCTCCTAGATATTTACAACATGCTTGGAAGGTAAGTTAGTTACTACAGGATGCCAAAGATCATCATTTACTAAAGTTATAAGATTATTTGGGGCCTGCAAGCTAAGAATTCCAGTCCATGAATTGAGCCCATTGTTTTTGGTCTAGTGGAAAAGGCCCACCCAAACATGTCATGGTGGGCTGACATGACTACAATAAGATGCTCAAGAAAATCACTAAAGTTAGTTAGAGCCTGCAAGCTTGATTCCAGTCCATGATGAGTTAACGCCAAAGCTTTTGATCTTGTAGGGAAGGCCCATTGTAACGTGTCACGATGAGATGATGTACTGAAACCAACCATTCACTTTATGAAGCAAAAGAGGGTGAAATGTGAGTGGGGTCCCATAGTCCACTTCCTGAAAAGATCCTCTGTTACCTATAGACTGATGCTAAAGTTCCACCACCTCCTCAGAGTGCACCATAGGATCAAGACTTACATATAAGCCAGTTTTTAAGATTTTTATGTGTATGCAGGAGTGCTCACATATATGTATGTATATATGTATGCATGCATGCATGTATGTGCACCATGTGCAGTCCAGTGTCTGGGGAGTGGGGGGAGGGCGCAGAGAAGAAGGCATCTGGATCTCCTAGAACTTAAGTTACAGGGAATTAGGAGTTTCTACATGGGTTCTGGGAACAAAACCCCATGTATTCTGCAAGAACACACAGTGCTCTTGAGCACTGAACAATGTTCAACCTCTATTTCTTGAGTTTTTCAAGGGATGTTTAAAACTGAAACCATAGTAGAAAGTATGACAGAAATGATCATCTCTGTATGATTCTGGGGCAATGTGATTATGTTCTCCACTCTTTTGGGTACTTCTGTGCTCATTTGCCACAGCCTTATAAACATTTATTTCTCCTCTCATACCTTTATTAGCTTGAATGCATTGATTTTTTTAAGTCTATACTCACAGGGCAGAACTTGTCACTGTGCCTAGGACACAGTGGGCACTTGGTAGATGTTTGTTGAATGAAAGAAACATCCCAGCTTTCCCGTCTGGTGATCTGTCTTATGATATAACTTCCAGGAATGCATTGTGTCTAAAATTGGGTACCATATGTACAGGAAATTCTTTCTATGTCAGCATGAAATCCCTCCCAAGTAAGTCCCTTCATACGTTGCTGTTGATTGTTATATTTTTTTATATAGAAAATATACTACATGGTTGGCCATGTAGTAAGTTGGCTGTTTGGAGAGGGGCCCATCCCTTGCCGGTAGATGGACATAGGCTAGATGGCATGGCTTTGCACCTTATAAAGATTTGGTTACTTCTTTGCAAGAGTCTTGTTTAGAATCCCAGCCAACCTGTGAGCCATAGACAACCAAGCCAGGATGACAGTCAAGGTCATTGGACATAGAGAGTGAGACTTGCCATCTCTCCTGGAAGATGAAGATAAAAATAAATGGCCTCAGGATCAATGAGAAACTTTCCCCTAGTGTCCAAGAGGGCATTACCAAGTGTGCTGAGCAGGCCTTCGTCTTCGTGTCTTCCTAATGCAGTATATATATGGGAGACTCACATGGCCGCACTGTGATTTAGCTCGCTCCTTCAACCATGAAGTCCCTTGTGCTGCAGTGCAGATCTTTGTTTTGGGTAGGGTTCAGCCAGGGATATTAAACAAAATAGTATTTGGATGGAAACTTGGCGTCCCAATTTGGAAACATTTTTTTATTGGGTACAGTTTGGGGGGTTGGTAAGAAAAAACAAACACAACAACTATGTTGTAAATGTTAATAAAAAGAACAAGTAAAGCAAATTAAAATGTTTTGTGTTGCTGAGGCCTTTTTGCCTTCCCATGACTTTAAAATACTTGTATGCTTTTATGATAATCTATAACTGCTTTAGTATAAAAGGCAAAGAACAAGTGAAGTTAAAGAAACCCCAAGGGGCATGATGTAGAATTGTAGTAGCCGCTTACTAAAGACTGGGTTGGGTATTTTTTGTGTTTTTGTTTTGTTTTTAGAATGACTTTTATGAGTCCAGAAATTGTACTATTAATAATTGCTAGCATGGGATTCTAAATTATGTTTTCAAACTGCCAGTACTGCTATTCATTAAGCCTAAAACTTTGCAGCCCTACCCAGTGTGTGTCTGTGTGATCTCTGGCAGACTCTTTTGCTGTTGCCAAGTTCTAAGTGATTAGACTTGTCAGGATGCTGTAATTGGAAGGCATGGTCATAATCTGACTCAGGGGTCTCTTTGTGTCCCACTGTCATCTCAGAAATGTGAATGTGATGGAAGTAGTCAGATCAGGAAGGCCGTATGGTGATTCTGAGTAGCGACTGGGTGATTTAAGCAGTGAGGTTTCCCATGTAGAACCCATGCTCTCTAAAAATGCATTCATCTGCTTGGTAATGGGTTTAAATGTGATGACTACTGATAGATTTTGGAATGGGCCATCCTGTGTAATGCTCACTGGTGACATTGTAGTTTATGGTTTATTTAACTGTAAGATAAATAAAAGCAAATAAAATTTTAAATTAAGCTCTTTTGCTATATTTCATATTGTGCATAATAACTTGTTGCTGGTTGATGCCATGGTGAAAATTGCTAAAGAAGAGCCCCATCATAGGTGAGAACTGAACTCAAATTGGTACTGACCTGGAGTACCAAAGTCTTCCAGTGGCCTAGGATTGCAGTTTAGATAGCATTTCCTTGAGCTAGGCAGTGAACTTCTGGATATACTGCATCCTCAAAGATTTCTGGCTTCCCTTGAGACATGTGCAATACTGTGGACCTGGCATGCAGGAAGGGGGGCCTATTTTCTGCTGAATGGCATACCAGTTGCATCACCACAGATGTGGAATTAGTGAACATGCTTTTTCTGAATTTCATTAAAATTATTTTTAAGTGCCATATGTCCAATGTCATCTTTGACACATTTATATGTTCTCCTCTAAGTTCCAAAGAGAAACCTCACATCTCTCTCATAAATTAAGTTGTAGAAGGCAAAGGTGATGATGACATACTATGCTTTAGAAGCCTAACGTAGGATGGAATAGCGGTGTTGGGAATGGGGAGAGAAGGAACATGTAAGAATCCTGATGCTATTATGGATTGGCAGAAATTCATCTTGCATGGCCAGGAACATCTGCATCCCAAGCAGAAGATATTCCTGATTTCTGCGTGTGGCTTGCTTCCCATCAGTCTGGTGCATGTCTTGCCTGGGAATATCATGTTGGCTTTAATGTCATGACACACTCATACATAAGGACTGTTCACACGGCCTTTGGAGTCTGTTTTTCAGCCCTTAACAGATGCAGAAGCCCAAGTCTTTCTCTTGGAGCCTGGGCATGTATATGCACACATGAATGCATCCTTACACTTTCTGATCACATGTGTGTGGAAGGACTTTTTTCTTGATGCATGGCAGTATTTTCTGGGGTTTGTGTCTTTGTTTTTCCAACATAGAAAGGTACTTGCAAATTGCAGTTTTACCATAAACTAGTTGAGTGGCCTTGGCATTACTTTTTAGTACTCATACCTAAAACAAGAACAGTAACCATTCTTATAACAGACTTGGAATGTGGATAAAGTTAGCATTCTGGTATGTGTGGATATAAACATTTACATATGCATATATGCCAGTGAGCATATGTGTATATATTTATATATGAGAACAAATGACTGCATAAGGGTCCATATACACATATATATCACGTTGAACGGTTTCTGGCATATCATAGGTGTTATTGAAGTATTAACTTAGCTGTAGCTGGCCACTGATATGAGCACATAGTCAAATATGGTGGTGATTGTTATTATTAGTTCCTTAGCTACTGATGAGATACTTTATGTGCTTGGGGGCGAATATCTGTAACAAAGACTAGTGGGGCTAAGGCAGTAGGCTGAACCTGTTGTGGACTCCATGCTAGTCCAGATGCCCACTACATCTTTATGAGCAAAGGCGTCCGAACTTTACTATGCTTTGTCCCAGACTTACATACAGACTTACTGCCCAGCTGAATGTGATGGCAAGGTGTCTTCATTAGAGTCATGCGTCCTGACTCTGGGCAATATGAGCCCTTTGGGTTGAGTCTTCCCCCTGCAAGTCGGCCACCAACCCTGGAGTTAGATGTATCCTTCACAACGAGGTACCATCAACACTTGGTGTTTCACAGGACTTCTACTGTGCTGTGGAAGCTTTCTTCGCCAACAATACTCTTCTTAATAATCAGACAACAGACCCACTCCAACTTAGTAGTTTTTCTTCTTGCCAGGTCCTTATAAAGGCCCTTGGGTGTCTCTGTTCCTGCCTTTACTCAGGCTCAGAGATGTCCTGTTCCCATGCTATTGATGTTGACAGAAGCAGGGCACATTTTTCTTCCACGTGCTGCTGATCTCTCAGACAGAATGTACAAGATGTTTTCTCGTTGCCAAGGATACCTGGTGACATAATCCTACCTAGCCTTTCTTTTCCTCTTTCCACCCCCTCAGCTCCCCTCTCACCCTCTCCTCCCCTGGGTCTTTATGTGCTGCTCTATGGAGCGTACAGCTTGTCCTCTATAGACTCCCATTTATTTTGTCTCAGGAGCAGCTGCCAGTGGATTGACTGGAGAAAACACTCCACTCCAGACACTCCCAGATGCTGCCGTAGACAGGCCACCTCCAGAGAGAGCATGCCTCTCACGCTTTCTTAAACACCGAAGGTCTTTTGGGTCTTTGTTTAGTTTTGTATTTTACACTATGACAATGAATCCAGTTTAAATTTTCTGAAGATGAGGGCAGATAAATTATTCGATGCTGTATAGACACCCTGCCACCGTCAAGTTCAAGGACTCTTGGGTATGAATAGAATACCCAATTTTGATAGGGTAGAATTTGAATAGGCAAAAGAGTGTAGACAAAGAAGAATGGGGCTTAGTGTATAATGCAAAAATGCTCTTATCTAAGAAGGCCTGTCTAGAGAGCTTAGATTGGCACACCAGGCTCACTCTGGTCCAGCTTCTGCTTGCTCCAGCTCCCTTCCTTCATGTCCGCAGTAGGTTTTCATTGCACTGTCTTTGACTGTAATTGCTCATCAGCACCATTAACTCCAGCAACTTTATTTATTTTTTTAATTTTTTTTATTAGGTATTTTCCTCAATTACATTTCCAATGCTATCCCAAAAGTCCCCCATACCCTCCCCCCACTCCCCTACCCACCCATTCCCACTTTTTGGCCCTGGCGTTCCCCTGTACTGGGGCATATAAAGTTTGCAAGTCCAATGGGCCTCTCTTTCCAGTGATGGCCGACTAGGCCATCTTTTGATACATATGCAGCTAGAGTCAAGAGCTCCAGGGTACTGGTTAGTTCATATTGTTGTTGCACCTACAGGGTTGCAGATCTCTTTAGCTCCTTGGATACTTTCTCTAGCTCCTCCATTGGGGGCCCTGTGATCCATACAATAGCTGACTGTGAGCATCCACTTCTGTGTTTGCTAGGCCCCGGCCTAGTCTCAAAAGAGACAGCTATATCAGGGTCCTTTCAGCAAACGCTTGCTAGTGTATGTAATGGTGTCATCGTTTGGAGGCTAATTATGGGATATGGCAGTCTCTAGATGGTCCATCCTTTTGACACAGCTCCAAACTTTGTCTCTGTAACTCCTTCCATGGGTGATTGTTTCCAATTCTAAGAAGGGGCAAAGTGTCCACACTTTGGTCTTCGTTCTTCTTCAGTTTCATGTGTTTTGCAAATTGTATCTTATATCTCGGGTATACTTATAACCAACTTAAGTAGCTCTCTCTCGATTACCCCAGCTGAAAGTAAATCTTCTGTTGACTTCCTCTCCACTCTCTTTACTTCCTACGTCACTGTCAGTCATGTTCTGTCTCACCTGATATTCTCTGTGTAGTTGATGATGTCTTAGATCTAATACTAGCTGTCAGAATTCTGTCGTAACGTTAAGGTGTTATGTCTTCTGCTCCGCCCCTTTATGGTCAGACATAGAGTTCCTCACACACTACACCTGTGCAAAGAATGCTTCCTGAAAAAAGGGACAGAACCACATGGCAGAAAGCAAGTACTGATGAAGACAGATTCCTTGGCTGGGGCTAATGAAAAGAGTCTGATTATCTAGGAGATTTGAATAGTTTTTAACAGATTCAAATATTAAACAAATTACATATCACCCCCATAACTAAACCGTCTGTGTGTTTTAAGAAAGAGTCAGATATGATGGTGCTGGACCCTATCATGAGTGGCTAAGATGTGCACCCCAGAGCCACCATCAGCCTAGCATGTTGTTTTGAAATAAGATCACAATCCTGTGACATTTACATACCACTGCCCAGACGCATTCCAGGGGGCAATCTCCCACTGCACGGTACTTGACACTATAGATTTATTTTTTTGCTAATGTAAATAGTTCAGACTAGATAATATTGAGAGAAGCATGGTAATTTATTTCATGTGACGACTGTACAGAAGAACAGAAGCTGAGCAGGCAGAGGAATCCTACTCAGTTCAGATCTTTGAGAAAGAACTGAAGGGATGGATTTTTGGCTGGCAAGCCATTAACAGTGTAAAAGGAAGGGCAGAATTAATGCTGGCCGGGAGTGTGTGAAACCCGAGAAACGTGAAGGAGGAACCCTGCGCTCAGCATGGGGGATAGGTATAAGCCCAGCAGTGGCAGAGTAGGAGATTCCTCCTCTTCGCTATTTAGCAGCCCTGTGAGTGAATTCAGAGCTTGCTTTGCTGTGTTCCAGGCTGGGTGCCTGCTGGAATGTGGACTGTAAATCTCTCAGCATCTTTTTCACTGACCTGCAAACAACCTTTTCTCCCATCTGCTGCCTGCACACCTGCCTCCCAGTCTTTGTCTGCAGAGCTTTCTCTATCCCCCTGCCTCTGTCTGCCTGTCCCTACCTCACCTAGGCCCTCTTCTGAGTGTTTCCATCTGACTTACTTCAAAAGAACTGAAAACAGAGAGTCAAAGAAGAGGAATCCTGTGCTCAGCCTAGGAGACAGGTATAAGCCCAGTAGTGGTAGAGTAAGGGACACTTCCTTCTGCTCTGGGCACAGTCTATTTAGCAATATCCATCTGACTCCAGGCTTCTCTGACCAGATGAAGTAACCTCAACCCTTATTTTTCTACTCTGCAACTATTACCCACACCTGCTATGTTTCTGTTTCAACTATACTCGTTGAGAAAATGTAGTAAAAAGTAGCAAATATTCCCAACTCTGTACTTACACTGTAGTAAGGTAAAAATAATCAGTGTGATGTATATAGAATATTGGAAGTTAGTATTGATCCAGGAGGAAATGGGGGTGATATGGGAAAATGTGCTTGGAGTCTCTGCTGAAATGGAAATCCCAGCACTACCCTTTCCAGTTGTGTGCGATCCGGGAGGCTAACTCACTTGCCCTGGTCTCTTTCATTTCTAGGTCACGAATCCTAAGGGACATTGATGTCTTCTTGAGTTGTACAGAGTAGATGACGTGAGATCTTGTTCCATAAAGAATTTGATCCTATGAGCATTTAATGATTGTTTTTATTAACATGTTAAACTACATCTAAGACACACATTATATGTATTTATTTCTGTGTCTGTACGAATACATCTAATCTTGTAGTTTTCCTTGTTTCTTGTGGAAATTTCTATGAGTTTATGTATGCCTCTTTCTCCTTGCAGACTGTGGCCTATAGAAGGCAGAGCCGCTTTGCATTTGGTCCTGTGCCCTCCCCAGTGCCTGCACACAGGAGACACTGGGACATTTCTGTTCTGGGCACAGTAATCTCGTATGCCTGGCAGTTTTTAGAGCCTTCCTCTGAGCTCTTGTGCCACCTCCGGGCAGAGCTACGTTGTCTTTCCCCTTTCTCTCTGCATTCTAGTCAGCATGACTATCAAGTCTGAGAGAATGACCAGCGGGTTCTGTGACTCGCCTTCCCCTCTGACCCTTCATGGAAGCTCTTTGGATCACTGCAGCTCCACTTTGTTCCTAGAACTGTGTTCTCTGCTTCAGGTCATCTTAACCATCTGTGACCCTCTCCCACTCTGTGCACGCCCTTTCCCCTAGCCGCTGTATCCTTCTATGGGAACACTGACTAATTGAAGCCCAGCATTACACTCTCTCCTTTGAGCCTCCGTGTCAGTTACAAACTTCACTTATAATTAGATGCCTTTGGCTGTCATGGAAAGCTCAGAGAGGTGAAGTGAGAAGTCCAAGCATATGTAGCTGAAAAGGGGAGCGTCTCGCCTGCTCCAAGTTCCCTAAGGTGGTAGGTAGCGTGGCTGGAAAATGTTGGTGCACAGAGTTGAATAACCAGAATTCTCTACCCAGCTGTGCTGTAAACTCGACATTTGACCTTAGAGGGGTCCTTAAAGCCTCAGCCCCCACATCTGTAAAATAAAGAAGCTCTCGCCCTCCTCATTCACCACGATAGTTTCATGACCCAAAAACAGGTTAAAGAATTTCAGAAACTCTAAGCCATGTGTCAAATGATGGGGTATGAGTAAGACCCATGACAGTATAATAGTGGATAGCTCTCTCTTGGGGGATAGACATAGATTTTTTTTTTCTGCTTCCACACATGCTGCAAAAGCAAGACCTCTTTAGGATTTTTACATCTGAATAATGATTTACATTGATTGCAGATAATCTGGAATAGAGCTCATTTTCATTTAAACTTACTAGTTTAGAAGTATGCATGTTTATAGTGTCTGACATCAAATATTATTTTAAATAGTCCCTTCCAAAATGTATACTAGGGAGATAGAGAAGAAGGCTTTCTTTTTTTTTTCTTTTTTCTTTTCTTTTTTTTTTTCTTTCTTTTTTTTTAGCAATTTTCAGTATACCGAGTCAGCCCCAGAGATCTCTGTATCCACTTACACAAGTCAGGTACGTTAAAGGGTGCCCTGTAAACTCACCCTGTCATATGATAGAGAGCTTGGTATTGTGGGTCAAGAGCACCATGTACTCCAGGAACCTAGTCACATTTGATGGATTTCTTGAATTATTGCTGAACTAGATGTTCTTCTACAAATTAGCTATACTTTGGTAATAGTTAATTCGACTTACAGATCTTACAGGACAGAAATAATGATCCATGAGCATAGACTGAGATTTCTCTACTATCTTTCTGTTAAGTTCCTGAGAAAGCATAAGAATTTACCCAGAGATGGCACTAGGCCAGGTCTTCACCTAAGTTGTCAAGCATGGAATGAGGGGCATAAAGGGTCTATCCCCACATACTCTTTATGGGACCAGTGGCCTGCAGAGACTCATAGTATATCAACTGTATATGAGGACTAATTCAAGGAGCAGTGCTTGAAATATTAAGCAGATGAGAGGAATCTATACTAAAAGTTGTGCCAAACACTGCTAGAGATTCTGAAATCCTTTAGCCTGGAGGCCAGGGCTTACCACAGTTCCCTCTGTCAGGATTGAAACTGACAGTACATAAGTGTATCCTCTTTCTCTGTCATCTGTCAGGGGCACACTTTCCATGTAGGGAATCCCACAGAAAACAATCTATTGGCCTGGCCTCCTAACACTTCTTTGTGTTACACTGTGTAGATTGGATTGTGACCCAGGCCAACTATTACTGGCCTTTTCTTGAACTAAATTCGAAATTATAATATTCTAGATATGATTCACCCAAGGTCAGACAGTAAGTTTACATAAGAACTGATGCCCTCCAATTCCCTCTGTGATGAGTTAGTAATGCCTCCCTCTCTTGCATAACATATAAAGCTACATATTTCTTCATACAGATCATAAGATGGCTACTGGGGACCTTGAGGGCTAATAAGCATTCACCATCTGTATATGTACTGCTAAATATGCATTTAAACCAAGAGGGGTCTCACAAAGATGGCACCTAATATATGTCTCCTAGATTTTTGGTGAGGTTCCAGTAAGTGAATAGGAATAGTGTTTATTCTGAGAGACTGAAAAAGCAAGTTGAAAGGACCTTGTTCTACAAGCTTTCTATATCAATTGTTGTAGAGGACAGGCTCTAAGATGGTAGTTCTCAGCCTTCCTAATGCTGTGACCCTTTAATAAAGTTCCTCATGATGTGGTGACCCCAACCTTAAAATTATTTTCAATGGTACTTCAAAACTGCAGTTTTCCTGCAGTTATGTAGTAATGCAAATATGTGTTTTCTGATGCTCTTAGATGATCCCTCTGAATGGGTCATTGGAACCCCAAAGGGGTTGTGGCCCACAGGCTAAGAACCAATGCCCTAAGGCAATTGCAGTGATCTGTCCTTGTGGGTGACTTGACTTTATTATAGCTGTTCTCTGTGAGTGCCAGGTAGACCTGAATTTGCTTCCAATGCCCAGAACATGAATGTGTAGAGATGTAACTTAATCATGAGCACATTACATTATATTAGGATCCATCTCAGTAGACTGAAGAGAGAGAAACTCACCAGGCAAGATGAGTTGGCTCTGGAACCAAAGATGGGCCTTTGGTTGTTAGCCAGCAAAAAGTCTTGGCTCCGAATTGTATACCTGTTGGGTAATACATTGTGCTAATAGTCTAAATATCTTAAGAATGTATCTCAAAGACCCAAAGAAGCCCCTAGAAGCTGTAAGATAACAGATTTACATTATCTAAATCCAGTGAGATGGTTAGGCAGGTATCAAAAGCTGCGGTTGATTCATTCTAAATAAAGTCTGTTCTGAACAGCCTGTGATCTGATAAAGTACTTCCTTTATAGCTTCCTGTGTACAGTATGGGTAGTTTTTAAGGTTCTACAGAACCACCTCCATTGGCAAGGAGCTACCACAGGACATTCATTTCTGTGTTAAACAGGTCTGCATGTTGTCCAGAACTGCTATGTTGAAGATAGTGCATTCCTCAAAGGCAGTGTGTGATTTACCCATGATTGACAGATAGACTGGTGAAGGGCACCTCATCCTTTGTCTCTGGACTGTTGCAAGTGCTTTTCTAACAGAGCTGGGCTGCCTCTTGGAAAGCGGACTGAAGAAAAAGGCAAGTAACAGGTCGATAGCACTAGATCTCACACCCCAAGTTTACTATTGCCAGCAGTATAAACGTTCATCTGTTTAACTAAGCTAATGAGCCCTGTTTTATGTACTTTCCTCGTGGAATTATGCTCATCAAGTGAGATAGCATCCATGAGCATGTTTGTTGGCTGTGAATCAACAAATGATTGCAAATTATTATTATTAAAATAATAGCCATTTGTCAGTAAATATTTGTTGAAACTGGTCCACTTCGATGGAGGCAGCCTCTCCAGGGACCTGCTGACTGAAGGCAGGGAGGGAAGCACCCCCAGCTGGAGTTGCATCAGTAGCTCAGGGTTCCCAGTGGAACCTGCAGGACTTGCTTCAGGAATTTGTTTTTTGTTTTGTTTGGTAGGAACAAGAAGCCCCTGGAGCCAGTTATGTTGTCATCAAACTTAGTTGGTAATTAGGCTCCAAAGCAAACCTGTGGAAGAGACAAAAGTTGAAACATGAATTCCTCTTTGCAGGTGGAGGGTTGGATCCTAGAGGCAGTGTACACAGCTTGGCTATTTTTATGCTTCTGCCTGCAAGAAGGTTCAAGAGAATCTGAGAAAAGCAATTAGCGTCCCTCTGTCTGCAGGCAAAACCCGTTTGAACATGTTTCTATGCTCTTGAAGGGCTGCTAGAGCCTTGGCAGATAACTGAGGAAAGATTCCATTGAGCAAAATGTCTTCACTTACAAATCCAGCCACTCTGCACTCCACATGAGCCCCCAGTTTCTTTTCTTTTTCTTTTTCTTTTTTTTTTTTTTTTTTTTTTTTGGTCTTTTCTGTAATCATAACCCATAGAGAATTAAATGAATTCCCAGGAGCACAAGAAGATGCAGGGTGAGAGTATAACGAACCTGTTCAAGGATATCCCTGCTCTCTAACCCTTTTAATTAGACTGCTCGTATGTTTAGATTCTCCTTACTTGAAAGAGACAAGTGTGTTTTTTAAAATGTGTCTTTCAAGGACTATTTCCCATCAGTGCTAAATGTTTCCCTGTTGTACTGAAGATTTGTTTTGCTTCCTTTGGGATGAAACAATACAAGTCTTATTGGTGAAGGCAAGATGTTGTACAAACTTACATGAAATTTTTTTCATAGCCATCCATCCAGTGGTTCCTGTAGCCCCAAGTATTTGATCCCCTATAAAAGTTCCCTACACCCAGTGTGGTTCTTGGCATTCTGTGCACAGGGCCTATTCTGTTGTCAGTATGATTCATGTTTTAGTAATAGTAAATGGTAGCAACAGATAATACGATAATTATATCATCATTAAACCTAGGTTTTATCCAAGGTTTCTAGTGGTCATTTGCTTGTCTCAGGGAAAGAGAGGCTTCTCTAGTTACTGACTCCCAAAGCGAGTGACTGTGCTTGGGTTCCATTTCCCATAAGTCAGATACAACAGCCTAGTTCTTGTCATGGCTGTCAGTAAGAGGATTTGTGTAATCAGTAGAACTCTGTGCCAATAGCTCCCAAGTCACAGATGAATGGGCACCACAGTTCATAGAGTATGACAGATTCACTTATCCTTCCCAGTTTGCAGATGAGGCAACTGAGCCCCGGGAGACATGTCGAACCAAGTATCCTAGGAAGAGTTTCTGGCAAGGCTAATCCCCACCTACTTCTGAGTATTTTCTGTGCTTCCTTCTCTCATCTGAAAACAGATATACAGGTTAACAATTTATATACTGAAACTATCCCAAAGGAGGCAGAGCGAATCCAGCACTAGCTATGGTAGCTCACGAGGTCATAGCTAGTGAGGAACCAGCGTAGGATGTACCCTGCCCGTGGTAGCAGAGGTACCCCCAAAAGACGCTCTGTTAACATAAGGAAAGTCTCACCAAGATGTCAGTGGAAAAAGGACAGGCAACATGGCTGCAGGAAGGTACCCATCAGTCAGACGACTTTTAATATTCCAGCACCAGCCTTCTGCCCCATCTTTATAGCAAAGAAGGCACGCCTTTCTAATGGCCTCATGCACACATCTTATTTCTGTGTAATTCTTTTTGCTTTTGATAAAGAGTCCACAACTGTTTTTGATATAAACATTTGTCTACCAAGATTTATAAGTGCTTTCAGGCAACACTGCCTTTTATTTCACAAGAATTCCATAAAATTCCTTCTGTCAGGTCGAGTTAGCTTTTGCAAAACTTCAGGAAATGTTTGTTTTAATTTTCCTTGAGAAAAGCGTAGAGGGAGACGTGTGCACTGGCAGCTGCCGTTTGGATTTCCCTTTGTGTGAGCTTTGGCTTCTTTACCTCTTGAGCTTTTGTCTTTGATGTTGCTCTTTAGGCATAAAATGAAAGATTATTATCTTTAGTCTATAGGCTTGGAGGAGGGCGATGATGAAACATTCCTGGGTATTCATATTTCTACAACAACAATTGATGTGGTCTTAAAGCTGTCATGCTTGCCCTAGTCTTATATAATAAGCATTTGATGTGCCATGAGCTTTCAATCTTGTCACCCTTCCAACACTGTATGGCTATCCCATGCATTGTTTTAGTGTGAGCAACCCAGCAGGGGCTGCATAGGCAACCCCTAGCTGCACTGTGCCCCTGCAGGGTGAATCATTACACTCTACACACATAGGGGCTACATGCACGAATGAGTGTATAGGTGAATCTTCTGGTTTGACTCCATAAGTACCTTAGTCCTAGAAAAGGCATCACCTAGTGATTGGCACCCACTTAACTGCCTTTTGGTATTCTGCAAATGTTGCTTTGATATATTCAGCAGAACCCAAATGAACAGAAATTAATTTGTCTGTAATTACAGAGTAATAATTTTTATTATCTTCACACAAATAGCATTGAGTCCATGATTGGTCTGTTTGTAGATTTCATGGCCCTGCTTGGTCACTATCTAAATCCTATAATTGAAATCCTATGCAAACTCCACATTGCAGACACACGGCTTTGGGAGAAAAGAAGCCAAGCAAAGCTGAATAAGGAAAAACAAAGAGATCATTGCCTAAGAATCAAGAAAAGGAAGCAGGGTGTAACAAACCAAAGGGATAGTAGCAGTATATCCTTTTAGCTTTGGCAGTTAGGGATCGTAGCAGTACATCCTTTTAGCTTTGGCAGTTTGGGAGAGCTGAATGCTCGCTCCCTGTCTGGTGGAGAGGGTGATGGAACAGCTTAGCTACACAGATTGTTCTATGCAAATCCTCATGTGCAGGCTGCTTTTATTAAAAGTACTATCTCTAATAGCCTGAGCCAAGTCTTGTTTGGTCAGGTAGCTTTCAAATGATGGCCAGTATTTTTTTTTTTTTTTTTTTTTTTAGCAAACGAAGTTTGTGAAACACTTTTATATTGTCTTACAGAGATCTTAGTCATCTAGCACAATTATTAGTACCAAAGAGCTTGTTTTAGCAAGTTCTGACCTATTCCTGCCTCCTCTTCCAAAATACTCTAGAAACAACATTGGTTCCAGAAAATGACAGCCTGACACAGAAGCAGGTCCTTCCATACTGCGGGTTCTCATCCCCCATTCGAAAATTAGAAATCTAATCTCTTCTCAGATGCTGGAAGTTGAAGTCAGAATACGGAGTGACAGTTTTCAGTAGCAAAAACACTTTTGTCTTTTAGCTGGTGAAAATTGTCAAGGGACATTTTCCTTTAGCTTAAAATTCTCTGGGAAAGATAGCCTAACTGTGCCTACCAGTAGCAAAAGGCATGGCAACTGCACTGAGCCCCCTTTGAATTCCAACCTAGCCAGTAGTCTGGAATATAAATAAGAAAATGTTTTTATTGTTGCTTTAATAGGATCGTATCTAAATATCTAAAGGCTCACTACAAGCATCACTTGTCACTTTGGGCTACATTTCCAAGCATACATCTCTCTTATAGTGTCAACAAGGATAACTGATGTTTGTTCTGTGCTGTGAGCCCCCAAGGCTCCGACAAAACATCGTGCACTTCACTCTGAGGCAAGCATAAATGCAGCAATCATCGTGAGGCTGAGTAGTACATCTGCTAAGGGGTTATTTAGTCAAGTAAACAGCAAGTTGACTTGGGGGAGGACATAGACCGCAGACCAGGGAGGACTGAGCCAGACAGAACAGCACAGACCTCGGCTGCAAGGCACCCCTCATTACTTCATCTTCTGAACCTCCCCTGTACCATCTATAAATCATGAATTAAAAACTGCAGCTTTTCATATAAAATGGTGTTATTCCCGTCTCAAAATATTCAGACAGATTTATCACCAGAGAGAAGAGGTTAGGCTCACTGAACTTTTGATCCCCTGCCTCAGCCTTCTGAGTTGCTGACCTTACAAACGTGTGCTACCACATTTATCAGAGGAATTTTTCAGTGGCCTCTAGCCCCTGTTTCCCAGGTTTCCTCCTTTAGCCAGATGTTGGTGAAGAAGCAGTAATGTGTTCAAATGTTCTATGAACTCCTTGTATGTTCAGGAGGGATTCTGTATCAGTTGGGACTCACTGGAACTTGTGTGGTCTGGATTGTCACTTCTGATTTAGAGGAACAAATCATAAAAAAACAATGCAAAGGAAGCCATATTGGCCAGGACTGGGCTGTGTGTGAAGCCCGCCCTCGGAACAGTGGATCTTGTGCACTTGTAGCAGGTAGGACCTGAGCTTGCCCCATTTCACCCAACTCTCTTGGCCTCACAAAAGAGACATTATAACCCTGTCACTTTTACTGGTGAGGAGAATACCAATGAGGTGGTTTGTCTGTGCCATGACAGTCCACGGGGCAGTTCTGGTCTCCCACCCTACCCTACAGTGAAGCAGTTGCTCCTTTATTGTGCTCTGGTCTCCCAGCTAAGCTCAGGCCTCCTCTGTACTCAGGATGGAGGGATGTGATGTAAGGGCTATCCCTGTCACTTGGGAAGCCACTGCTTGTTTGGGACTTGTTTTGATTCCTCTGTGTGGCTGTCTGAGTGGCCAGGATGTCTCTGGCAGGAGAGTTCTAAGAGTGTCAGGGCTGTGGGTACACTATAGGCACTTCACAGACCAGCCTGTATCTATAGATTATAACTTTGCAAAGTTCCTTAAGAAACCAACCTCTGAAACCAGGACACTCCCACCTTCAGTGTTTTAGTGACAGTGTGAGGGGATGGGCAAAGGGGCTGAATGTAAGCATCTGACCCCGTGGCGCAGTGTGGGTAGTAAGAAGTCATCTGGAAGTGTAGACAACCATACCCCATGCATGTCTCCTGATTCGTATACTGCTCTTTGTGAGTCAGCTTTCTCAGCTACTGCGTGGAAGCAGGGAGCTACCTGAATGACTGTGTATGACCTCACTTTTTCAAAGGTTCTTATGAATAGGAATTAAAGTGACCCCCTTTTTAGAGCAAAGTTTTCATGTGTCTGCATTTACAGTATTGACCCCTTTTTAGATAGTCCAGAGGTCTTTTTTTTTCTTTTATTTTTAGGGAGGCGGGTGTTCCCAGATATATTATAACCCATATATTATAATGAAAGGTTAGTCCAGAGGTCTTAGCTAGGCCTGGGTCATGTGTGCTCTAGGGGGCTTTTTCCCTGGGCTTATTTATTTTGAATATACTTACTTCTTCTTTTTTTTTTTTTTTTTTTTTATTTATTTATTATATGTAAGTACACTGTAGCTGTCTTCAGACACTCCAGAAGAGGGCGTCAGATCTTGTTACAGATGGTTGTGAGCCACCATGTGGTTGCTGGGATTTGAACTCCAGACCTTTGGAAGAGCAGTCGGGTGCTCTTACCCACTGAGCCATCTCACCAGCCCATACTTACTTCTTCTAATTTGTATATTCGTGTTATACTTATCAATGGTACCAACTTTAGTGTTGCTTCCTAGTCCTTCTTACAGTGTTTTCATTTTTATTAAGGCATGATTTACGCGCAAGCAAATACTTAGGTTAGAAACCCTGAGATTCCATTTCACACCAGTCAGAATGGCTAGGATCAAAAATTCAGGTGATAGCAGATGCTGTCGAGGATGTGGAGAAAGAGGAACACTCCTCCACTGTTGGTGGGATTGCAAGCTTGTACAACCACTCTGGAAATCAGTCTGGCGGTTCCTCAGAAAACTGAACATAGTACTACCAGTAGATCCAGCAATACCTCTCCTGGGCATATACCCAGAAGATGTTCCAACTGGTAATAAGGACACATGCTCTACTATGCTCATAGCAGCCCTATTTATAATAGCCAGAAGCTGGAAAGAACCCAGATGTCCCTCAACAGAGGAATGGATACAGAAAATGTGGTACATTTACACAATGGAGTACTACTCAGCTATTAAAAACAATGAATTTATGAAATTATTGGGCAAATGGATGTATCTAGAGGATATCTCCTGAGCAAGGTAACCCATTCACAAAAGTCACTTGATATGCACTCACTGATAAGTAGATATTAGCCCAGAAACCTAAAATACCCAAGATACAACATCCAAAACACAAGAAAATCAAGAAGGAAGACAACGTGTGGATACTTCATTCCTTCCTAGAATAAGGAATAAAATATCCATGGAAGGAACTGCAGAGACAAAGTTTAGAGCTAAGATGAAAGGATGGACCATCCAGAGACTGTCCCACCCGGGAGTCCCATAATCAGCCACCAAATGCAGACACTCTTGCATACGTCAGCAAAATCTTGCTGACAGGACCCTGATAGAGCTGTCTCCTGTGAGGCTTTGCCAGTGTCTGACAAATAAGAAGTGGATGCTTACAGTCATCTATAGGATGGAACACAGGGCCCCAATGGAGGAGCTAGAGAAAGTACCCAAGGAGCTGAAGGGGTCTGCACCCCTATAGGTGGAACAACAATATGAACTAACCAGTATCCCCCAGAGCTTGTGTCGTGTCTCTAGCTGCATATGTATCAGAAGATGGCCGCCTAGGTCATCACTGGGAAGAGGCCCCTTAATCTAGCAAACTTTATATGCCGCAATACAGGAGAAAGCCAGGGCCAAGAAGTGGGAGTGAGTGGGTAGGGGAGCAGGGCGGGGGAGGGGGGGATAGGGGACTTTTGGGATAGCATTTGAAATGTAAATGAAGAAAATATCTAACAAAAAACAAAAATTTTAAAAAATTGAAAAAGAAAAAGAAAAAAAGGAATGCTAAGTTTGATGAGAATGGGCTGCTGTATGTATCACTCCAGAAAACTCCCTCAGGTCCTTTCCAAAGCCAGCCCCACCTGTTACCCGGAAGCAACTGATTTCCAGCCTCTTGCGCTCTGTTTCTTTACTTGCAGTAAGTCTCGGTCTCTTTCTGTGTCCCTTCCCGTCCCCCCTCCCTGGAATCTGCCTTTTCTCATTCAGCGTGCAGTTTCTGAGACTCATTCATTCCTGTAGCTGTATCAGCCATCTGCTTCTTTTTGTTGTCTAGTCTTCCATGAATATGCCAAATTCCACACTCTGCTATAATTAGCTTCTCCATTCTTCTCTACTTTTTTTCCATTTTTGTTATATCGTAAATTTGCCTAAGGGAAAATCATGGGAACTCGAGTACTGAATATGTGGCATAAATGTATCTTATCTCAGTAACAAGGGCCCAAGGGACCCCAGCATTAAACACAGCTCATTGTCTCCTGCAGTTGTGTTGCTTCACTGGTGTTATGGAAAGGTAGGTAGAGCAAGGCCCAGCAGCCAAGAGTCTTGCTCTGACTTGGCAGGGTAACTGCCTACCTGTCGCTAGCTCTTTTGCTGTGTCTGCAAACTTACCTGGCTGGACTGGGCCGCCCTCCAGGATTTTCACCTCTGGCATCCAGTTGTGCTCTAATAAAATCCCTCCTTGACTAGGAATATTTCATCTTTCATAGTTGCTCTGTAGTCCATCTTCTGCATCAAAATGGTAAATTAGCCCAGTTATTATCTTATTGAACACAACATCTCTGATCCCATTTCCTTTACCATATGCCAGACTTATTTTCTCTGCTCAAAGTCCGTTGGATATTTCTGAAGAACATGCTGCAAAGAAAACGTAAGAAGTGTGAGTTCCTAAGTTTTCATCTTCTCAAGCCCTTAGGCTACTGTCCATTGGAAAAGCCATTGGTGGGCAGGACACTTCACTGTATTTCTGCCCCTACTTCAGAATTACATGTGCAGTCCATTCTTCCTGCCTCACTCCCTTACTGCGCTGCTGCTTTAGCTGGTACTTCAGGTCATTTTCTTTCCTGCTAGTTCACTATAGGATTTGTATAATCTGGATCTAGGTACCAAGTGCTTGAACGTTCTGGTCTACCTGTATTTTAATTAGTACTGCAGAATACTCATTTTTCAATGTCAGTTCTACTTTAGGGCTTGGCTTATGTGGTGTCTCTTCTCATAGAAGAAAATGCCTCTTTTATATAGTTGCTCCCCTGGCATAGAGGGCATGCTTTATTTGTTTGTTTGTTTGCTTATTTACTTATTTATGGTTTGGGTTTTTTTGTTTTTTTGTTTGTTTGTTGGTTGGTTGGTTGGTTGGTTGGTTGGTTGTTATTGTTGGGCTTTTCGAGACAGAGATACGCTGTGTAACAGCCCTGCCTGTCCTGGAACTCACTCTGTAGACCAAGGCTGGCCTCAACCTCATAGAAATCTGCCTGCCTCTGCCTCCTAAATTCTGGGACTGAAGGCATGTACCACCCCTGTCTGGTGACGACCTGCTTTCTATGCTGTCTCTTGTCTTAAGTCTGCCTCTCCAGGCTGTTCTGTGATACTGGAACAAGGCATGTCATAAACAGGGTGGAGGAGGGCTGAGAACTCATCTGGAAAGATTTACTGCATGACCATGGGGGCCCTTATTGTCTTCACTTCACTCCAGTGTAAAAAACGTTTATAATCATTGACCAAACATCCAACATATCCCTGCTTCCTGTTAAATCTGCATTTGTACATGGAGTTTAGTGTCCCCTAAATGACATGAGGATTCACACTGTTACATCAACAAAATCAACTCTTCAAACTTTATTTCCTCACTCTTGAGTCAAAGGGCGCCTACTACATACCTAATGCTGACAGATATTTTGCTGGCTATGAAATTGAAACAATAACTGAAATCATAGACCCATACCCCAAAGTTCAAAATGCAGTGAAGACAAACACTTATAAAACCAAGAACACAGTGAAACAGGCTGACCTGGTAGATAGTTCTACCAGTAAGGCTTTCTTAATGGCAGAGGAGAAATGCATTCTGTTAGAGGAGGACTTGTTCCAGAAATTCTCCAGAGGAGAGGACACACATAATCAATGTATGAAAATATCTAGTCAGATGTCAGTGAGAAGAGCATTAAGAACAGCTGAGAAGCCAAAGTATAAGTCACGTTCCAAGGGTCTTTGGCTACAGTAGGAAGCAGACTATCCTGTTGAACATAAGAGAATGGGTGGGTGTCCGCAGTGCCAAGCACTTCTCTCTAGGGAGACCTGTGTGCGGTTCGCAGCAGGAAAGACATGTGATCTTGTATATTCCTTCTTTTGGTCATTGTCATTCCTTCAGAGACTTGAAATATATCTGAGTTTCTTTGCATCCAAACTTTATTATGCACATTAAAAATTTAAGGCATGTGGGGTAGTGGAGGGGGAATGGCATGTGTTTGTGAAGTACATGCATTTATGAAGACCTGGTTCAGCTGTAGAGTCAGAAAACAACCTACAGGTTATTCATTTCCCTCTCAGTGAGGAAATAGATGCACTGTGGGTAGGTACCAGACTCCTGCTGTGCTGATGTCCTGCCTTTTGCCCCTGCTTCATTCCACTCTGACCCAAGTCTAGTTAATGCAAGGAGACAGCACTTATATATTATGCCAGGCATCTATGTGTTTAACTACCATTGAGTTGCTAAAGAGGAAAGAGAAGCAGCTACCCATATAATATACACTCTCCACATTTCTCCAACTGATGTCTCGAATAACCTTCTGTTCCTTTGTAGATTATTGCAACTCTGAGGTGCTATCTTGAGTTAAGATCTCTTGTAATATGTACACTTATCATATATGTCCACATATTTGCAGTATTTCTTTTCTCTTACAAAATATTGTTTTTACCAGTTATGTAGATAGGAGTCAGGCAGGACTGTGCAAGACTGTGTTCAATCCCTGTCTACCAACTTATGACTTTGGATACATGTAAATTTTAAAAAAAAGAATCTATGTTTTACTGTCTTGTATGAAATTCTAACAATGTTTTGATCCTGGAGTTACTTTGAGAATTTAATGAGTTAAATTGATTTTGAGAGAAAGAGAGAGAGAGAGAGAGAGAGAGAGAGAGAGAGAGCGCCAGAGAGAGCCACACCAAGCATTTACCATGGAGCAGACACCTATTACTGAAGATCTTTCTCTGCTTTTCTTTCTTCCTCTCTTTTTTAAGTCTCCTCCCAACCAAAGACACTTTCCCTGAAAGAAATTCAAGGTAGATTATTAGCTCCTTAACAAATGCTTTCCAGAACCCCAGAGCAATGTTTTCAGCCTGTCAAACAAGCAGAGAACTGTTTTTAAAGCTGTATGTGCCTGGCCTCCTAACCCCAGAGTTAAGGACCAAATAGGCTCAAAACTTACTGTTTTTTTTTCAAATGAAGCCTTCCAATTCAGGAGCTGTGTGAATGTGCCTTATATCCTCTGTGTCAGCATGGAAAAGGGACATGGAAATGCTGAGTGACATGGCAGATATTACTCTGGTTATCTAAGGGGATGATGGGATAGCACAGTAGAGGAAGCAAAATTATGTATTTTCTGATGAAAATTAAGGGTACTTAGTAGGAGATCCTATGGGAAACATCTTTCAACATGTTTGCAAAAAAACCCCTAAGAGAAGAAATTTGATTATAAGATTAGTAATCAAAATAACAATATATCACATGACAGAAACCTAAATGCCATTTGTGACTGCACTACTTAGGCAGGGGTATGCAGGACACACACTAGCTCTAGAGCCTACAGTTCTGTGTTCTATTCTGGGCGCCATGTGTTGAAGGGATCCAAGATAAACTGGAACTTGTGCTGAGAATAGTGGTTGGGGGGATAAGAGACAGAAATAGCCCATAAGAAAGGGTGGAAAGATTCCAGGTAGTTATCCCAAGAGAAGGCTCAAAAAAGACAATATTTTCAGTACTCTTTAGGGTTGTTGCATAGAAAAGCAACAGACTTGCTTATAGAGGACAGAAGGAAGATTAAATATAATCTTCTAACAATTAAGTGGGCCAGTAGAATGGATACCTTCCAAAAGAGTCTACTGTCCCTAGAAATGATAATTTCAGGCTAGATAAGCCCTCACCAACTAGGGGTGCTATGCAGGAAATGTACTCACCAAACCGACTGGCACAGATAAAGACCAAGATCTCACTTACTCTAATACACTGCCCTAGTCCTCTGTGAAACTTTTAACTGCTATAAATTCTTGGTTATGCAGCTAAAGAAATATATTGCTTTTGTTAATTGAAAAAAAATTCAAGAAAGTTCTCTTCTCTTTTTTTCCCACTAATTTATTTATCCATTTTCCTATTAATGAAAGTTGTTGTCTTCGCATTCAAAGATGTTAAGAATAGCAGTAGGTTGCCGGGCAGTGGTGGCACACTCCTTTAATCACAGCACTTGGGAAGCAGAGGCAGGTGGATTTCTCAGTTTGAGGCCAGTCTGGTCTACAGTGTGAGTTTCAGAACAGCCAGGACTAAACAGAGAAACCCTGTCTCGAAAACAAAACAAAACAAAACAAACAAACAAACAAAGAATAGCAGTAGGTGCTCTGGAAGAGAATGAATCACCATGCATGATCCTGCACCCGGATGCTCATGTTGTTTCCTGGAATAAATAATGACTTGCAAGACTTGAAAACCCCATCACCCACTCTATGGAGAAGGAAAGTCTGATATGTATTCTTACCTTCTGGTTTGTCAGTATTTTCACTCAGCATACCCTGTCATTTTGAATAAAACTCTCTTTTGGAATTTACAGTCCATTGATCATGAGACTTCCATGTGTATTTTTCATTCATTATTACATTCAGCCATTCATTTGGGTATTTACCAAACAATTTCTACTGTGTTTTGTGAAACATATCTAGTGCCACCAACATAAAATAAGTTTAAATGTCTAACTTTGAACAGCTTTTACATATATGGAAGCTATGCTGTCTTAATATGACAGCCACCATAACTGCTTGATAAAAAAAAAAATTTTTGGTCACAAAGCAATCTTTTTCCCTCCTATATCCAGTTGGTCAGGGGTCTGGTAGTCTCTCAGCCAGGAAGCTCTAGGTCATAGACAGTGCTGAGTGTTCTGAACTGAGGCCTCTCAGAGGCCTGGACTACTGATCAGCTACCTTGGAACAAGTAGGGCTTCTCATTGATGTGCCCCAACTAAAGGTGGACTCTTCAATGTAATAACACTGATGTAGAACCATCCTGTGGCAATTCAAGAGAAAAGCATTTTGTGTGTGCTGCAGAGAGTCATCCAGAGCCACAAGACTCCATTGACTAGGTCTGTCTCAGTAGCCCAGCTCTTCAGCACGTGTCACAAAGGATGATGGAGTACATTTTGCTGTATCCCTCTTTGTAGATTTCATGTAAAGAGGTAACACTCTATGCAGGTCACTGCCTTAAAGAATACAGGACCGCTGTGTGAAAGGGCAGAAGAATGGAGAAAACAGTAACAGAGGTAACAGCTGTACGCCCTTGACCTTTGGAAAGGAAAATCTCAGAGCAGAGGTCCCAATTAATGAAGAGCAAGAACACAGAGAAGTTTGGGTTGGTTTCTGAGCGAAGACTGGAGAATGGGATACCTGTCTGCAAAGGGAAGGTCCCATAGGGATCCAGAAGGACCAAACTGTCCACTTAGAGCTGGCCTTCGAAAGCCTTCCCTCGTGTCAGAGCACAGACACTCAGAATGATCTCTTGAGCAATCTCCTCTATACTTTCTTTCCTTTGATAGTAAACACACCGTCTCTGTTAAAATCTGCTTCCCAGCTAAAACTGAACACAGACTCCAAACCACCAAATCACTTTGGACTTTTCTTTTCTTACACCCCACCAACAACTGGGATGGCATGCATTTGAACAAACCAAAAGTGATTTCGCTCTTCTAGTTTTCAGAGCTTTTTGGCTAAATGCAGAGTGAGAAATTCATACCTTTTTCAAACAGTGTGGGTTCTTTTTCCCAGTTCCTCTCATCCATCTGGTTCTCTGGAGGTCTTGGAATCCAGGAAAGTGTTAGTTCACTGTGCTGAAATCCAAAAAAGACTGCTAAACTGTGAAAGAAAATTTGCATTCCAGAGACACCAAAGGAGTTAGTCCACAACTCTGTGCAGCAAGGAGCAAACATCTGTATGTTCTGCCTCCTTTGTCTTTGAGGCAGTTGGAAAACCCTGTAGCATGGAAGAAACCCTGCATTCACTGAGCCTTTCCTACCTAGCTCATCTAAATGTAGTGCAGAGTACAGAAAGAAGAACCAAAACGTGTTAGTATTTTATTTCTAGTGTCAAAAATTATTACAGGCGAGATACCGTTTAGGAGAACAGCAAATCGCTCTGCAGCCTGTTGAGATTCCATTCCCGTGAATGGGTTCCTCAGCCGGGTGTGTGGCTCTCCCATCAGCGGGCCTGTACTCAATAGGAAACCACAATCACAGCCCTGACACTGGCATGTCACCGTGACCTTTCTAAGCCCAAGTGCTGCCTTTTTGTCTTCCATTGGCAGAAGTGTAATTAGAAGGACTTGTTTTCAACAGAAGCCAAGTGATTGCCAAATGTGCTCAAATGATCTCTAGAGGATCAGAGGTAGCTCACCGCCCTCTGGCTGTTCCCACTGCCACTCCCAAGAGTTAGAGGCTTAACTCTAACTCTTTTGAAAGAGATCAAGTTTGGTTCAAAGAAGCTTCTCTGTCACATGCATATGAACAAGGAGAAATCTTCCATGACCCTGGTGGTTGGCTCAGACCTCTCATGGCTGTAGTGTAGGAAATAATTGCAATCTACACATCAGGAAGAAAATAAGCACCACGCAGTCCTGGGTTTCAGAAAACAGGCACGTGAGCAGAATGGTACTAAGAACATTTCTAGTCTCTGCTCGCATATCATGATTCTAATGGATGATTCAGGGTGGTTTAATTCTGATCTGCAATGTGCACACAGGTGGTCATTACTGTGTATACACATAGCTGGAAAGAGCTTTGCTTAAACTCACATTTTAGAATGTTCCCCTAGATGGGTCAATTACCATTGATAATCAGATGGCGTTAAGCAAAAGGGTGTTGCCCTACTGACTGTGTGTATGAATAATTTCAGATCATTTATGCTCTTAGGGGAGGTTTTAACATTTTTTTGAGAGATACCCTCTTGCTGAGATGAAAACAATTAATCCTAAGACTAAAACACACCTAAGATGTTACTTTATTTAATGCAGTTCATTTTCTTCTCCATACAACAAATACTTTTTGCAGGCCTGTTATGATTGCATGCTGTTATAGAGGCTGATAACGTATTAGTCTTCAATGCCTAGAAACAAATAATGATACAGGCTGCCACTGGCAAGAATGATGAGAGGTGGGCCTTAGACAGCATGACATGAGAATCAGTGTCTGAGGTCCAGGCCAGACCCTCCTTTTCCATCACTGTGTATTCATTTTCTGCTCTCAAAGGCAGAGGTGCAGCACAGAAGCAATGAACAGTGGCTTTTCACTTGTGTTCATCTGGTCTTCTTGAACCATTTGCCACCACAAGTTTGGCACTTCGGAAGGCACCCAGTGATTGGATTGGGGCTAGGGAACACAGACGAAAGGATGTCATTAGGGTCCTGGATGTGACATCTTCATCAATGAGAGTAATACTGGGAAAAAACATCTTCCTAGTGACAGCATCCTGCTAAATAATGTGAAAAGGGACAAGAAGCCCCAAATTATATATTTGTGAGGTGTTCTGGGACGGCAGGATGCTAATGATGAGCCAAGGCATTTTGTGGGATGGCCACTACAGGGAGCTAGAAGAAACTTACTGATTAGCAGTAAGTGTGAACTAGAGAAAATCTTGTTTGCCTTTGGTGTAGAAGTCATAGATTCAAATCCTGATCACCTTAAGATGTGTAGCATAGAAATTCTCCATTCTGCCTCCCCTGCTGACTGCTCTGGAGATATCTGAGGTCTTGTGCATGCACAGTTAATGCCCATGTCTGGTGCTAGATTTTCTTTGGTGGAGATAAAGGCCTGGAGATTACTTTTTTTAATGAAGAAAAGTTATATAAGATCAACATTAAAGCTAGCATTACATACCAGAACTAAATCCTTCCTCCCACATATGGGATCTCAATTAACTATTAAAAATATATGGAGACACTTCCAATCTTAGCAGGTGAGGACACCAAATGTCACTTAATTCTTAGACTTTGAAACCCAGCCTCCTGAAGTCAGCAGCAGTTCTTTGACTGTATGTCAGGCTTGCTGCGGTTCTCACGTGAATAAGCCCTAACAAGACTATGCCTTGAAGATGTTGTAAAGACAGCTCTCTGATTGGACTTGGCTCGGAAGGAAAGGAATTCTATTCTTTCTTCCCCTCTCACGATAGTCTCACTGGAGTTCTGTGATCTTTTAATTTGCCCCTGGCATGAAGGTAGCTTTACCTCCCTCCATTTCTCAGGGATTCTGACACATCCAAGAAAAGGATTTTGGAAGACCTACCATTCAACATGGTTACAGGCTTTAAAATGACAAACCACTTCTCTGAGCCTTAAGGAGTAGCTATACTAATGTTCGTTTTTAATCAAAAGGTTGGTTTGTTTGTTTGGATACGGTCTCTTGTTGACCTGGAATTTGACCAGTAAGCTGGACTTGATGGCCAGTGAGCCACATGGATCTACCTCTCAGCACTAGGTTAGAACATGTGCCACTACACCTGGCTTTGGGAATTTGCATTTTTCATTTTTTTGTGTATGGGTTTGGGGCAATATGTATGTTTGTGTACCACATGGGAGCAGTTTCTCCAAAGAGGATGTTGAATTATCAGAACTGGGGTTGCATAAGGGTGTGAGCTGCCATGTGTGTTCTGGATTTGAACCTGGGTCTTCTGGAAGAGCAGGCAGTGCTGTTAATGGACAAACCATCTTTCCAGTCCCTCACACCTAGCTTTAAAAAAAAAACAAAAACCTAAGTCCTAGTGAATGAAGGCAGGTCTCTGTGCTTCCTTGATAAGCACTTTGCCAAGTGAGACATCTCCCAGCTCTACTCTTTTGTATTTTAAAGCTAATTTATATAATTCAAATATAAACAAAACTTCATGTTCCTATATTAATAATTCTACATTTCTCTGAAATGTTCAGTTGTTCATATGCATGTTCTTGCCTGAAAATACTGAATTCTCCCACACCACTTCAAAGTTTTTGTTTTTTTTTTTTTTTGTTACAATATTCTACCTGGAGAGTGAGTTTTGTTTGAAGGTAGGCTTGTCTAAGACATCTCTCAAGGGGGCTTAGATAATGATGAAGACTCTTATTAGAACATAACATCAGTTCCAAAGAGGATTCAAGCCAGTTTTCTTTTCAGTGGCAAATCAAACCCCACCAAGAAGAGAGGTGTCATCATAAACCACAGAGAGCAGCCTGTTCTCCCCCATTTTCAATTAGTTCCTCTTTTCTCTGCCATTTCAGGTTGTTCATGTCTTTGTGAAAGTCCATACCCTGTGCTTTTAAGCAGTTGTTTGTAGATGTGCTTTCTTCCTACTGCTCTGGAAACTTGGGAATGAAGGGAGGGTATCTCAGACTTTCATTTCTCGCTGCACTTCCAGGGTGTTCAGCTCAGGCAGAGGGAGCTCATTAGAGGAGGCATATGAAGTGTTTGTTTAAAGAGAATTTTAAGAAGTTTGAAGAGTTATAAGCAACAATCCAAAGAGTTATCCTCAGAAAGATTTCATATAAAAAAATGAAAGTTGAATTTTTTTTACAGAATCCCCAGCTATGTGTTTTATAGGTATCATGTGTGTGTGTGTGTGTGTGTGTGTGTGTGTGTGTGTGTGTGTGTGTGTGTTTCTGCTTGTCTTTCTATGTAAGCATGTGTATGAGTGTGTCTCAATGTGTTTCTGTGTGTATCTGTATCTGTGTGAATGTGTGTCTGTGTGTGTATGTTTGTGTGTATGTGTAAAAAAAGAAACTCATGACATCACCAGAAAATAGTTTAGAGGGTTTTGATATCATCTAGCAAAATTGGGGGGGGGTCATAATTTTTATCAATAAAGAAGATTTTTTATTCTGATTAGAAAATCACAGTTTAGAGATAACACTGAATTTGCTGTCATTATTTCTCGTCTGCTTGAAACACAGATACAAATATAAAATATACATTGTGGTCAGGATACAGGAGGAGGGCAGCCCGCAGTGCAGGACAGTTTGTGGTAGGAAATGTGTGCTCAGCTGGGAAGCAGGGCTGCTGGGGTTTTAACTGGGAGCTCCTGGGAGCTCCCAGGGCTGCATGAAGTCTTTGCTTTTGGAGACGCTACAGCATTGCCATCCTCTGGGAAGCCTTCTTGATCGTCAGAACCAAGAAGAAATTAACATTCCATAAGTGAGTTAGGCAGTAGAACTATTTGAATTTAAATAATTACACTGGCACTTGAGGAGAAATTTGCTGAATCATAGACCAAGCTCTTTCTGTGGATTGGAACTACCAGTCTGTTTTAACCCTCACACTTGAAGTGTGCTTCTCACGGTTCACCTCACCGTTCATGTAGATAACGATGGCATCTGCAGAACACTGAAGGAAATGGAGCATCTGCGTTCCCAGATGATAACCCATGGACTCTGGAGACCCTCCTCTGCCCCCTCGTAATCCTCTCAAGTATGGTACACCTGAAACTCACTTAAGCTTACTCTCTGGCAGGTTTTTACATGGTTACGTAAAATAATTTTACTTTAAATAAATTATCCATAATTTGTTGGTTTATCTTCTAATTAAAATTCATGAAGCATCAGTGTTATGCAGAAACACCATTGTAAATGCTGGGGCCCAGCAATGAGTTTTCTGTCTGGTGGTGTAGGAGTTTAGGAGACAGGTGGTCCTAAGATCACGATGTGTTTCCTGACTTCATTTCTTTACATGTAACTTGTAGGTAGGAAGCCTGAATGCCTTCTGTTTTCAGTCTAAAGTGTGTCTACAAAACTACAGAAGAAGTACAACTCGAACATTGGAGTTGCTCCCCATTGCATAGGGAACCGGGACGTGTGAATCTGCTTTTAGCAATAGTCATGATCCAGGCCTTGGTTTCTGGGTGATACCAGGATGATAGTTTGTGAACAGAGTGGTATGCATCTCCTAGCCTCTATCCTTTGACACTCCTCACCAAGGAGTGAGTTTGGGCTCTCTTAGAAGGCCTCCTTGGCATCACTTCTGTAACCACAGCATTTCAAGGGAAGTACATGTGGAAAGTTGTAATCTCTGGGCTGAAAAAAATTATACAGACATTCTAGGTCCTAATAGTTTCATTCTCCCTGATATTCTCTTGATTACACTAAGGCCAAAATGCTCCCTAAAACATGAGATGTCGCCTCAGCATCTTATAATCCTTCCTGTTCTGTGATATTGCTCATTTCACCAAAAATGTAAGATCACATTTTAATTTTATAAAATTAAAGTTTTAACACAGCTCCCTTTCTAGTCTTCCAACTCTCCCTGCACGTCTGTCTTGATCGCGGGCGCTCACACTGACCGGTGTATTCCTGTCTGACGTGTTGGCGGTAGCACCCTCTTCCTTCTCTCTGTGGCGGTTAGTGTTTGTGCTGCCTGCGTGCCTCATTTATATTCAGCTGCTCCTTCCAGCTCCTCTGCCTGGGAATTAGAAAAGTTATTTATATAACACCCAGGGATATAAAAACTACAACCAGATTGTATCTCAGATTTAACAACAGTTGCACTGGGAAGTCTTGAGTACAAGTTTGTTTGTGATTTTAGCTTAATTTTTAGTTAAATTTTTGTTTCTCATCACAACTGGAGCATCATCGTTTCAGAAAAGTTTATAGCCTGTGCCTTTCGACTACTTGATTCCCTGATTCTTTTCTGCTTCTCTCAAATTTTTGCATTTTAACTATACTTTGATTACAGTAACTTCTCAAATTAGTATCTATTGTAAAATTAATAAAATATAGATCTAGCATTGAGTTTAAGTGATAAGGTCTTCCACAGCTTGGTACCAGTTCCTGCCGAGGACCATGGACTATACAGGCCCAGGGCAATGATAATGATTTATGTAGATGATGTAGTGTGTTCCCTGGATGCCTCTTCGAGACTGATGTTCTCATTTCTCCAGCTGCTGGGAATATTGACTGGTGACGGCTCATAGCTAGGTCCCTCTGTGCTAATTATCAGATGAAGGAAAGTACTTCAATCAGAGTTACATTTCATTCTTGGGGACGATCTTCTGTCTACTGACTGATACATGCAGCTATAAAGACTCTCATAAAGAGCTTCATGAAAGAACAGTTCTTCAGGTCACACCCAGCTGTCACATCCTCCTTGGATGAATCTAGGCTTTGGTTGTAGCTGCATCGTAGATGTCATCTACTTCTTTAACCTTCTATAGATGCTGATCACAAGGATACTGCTCAGTAACTTCCTGTGTGAAAAGTTGTTTCAGAATCTGTTCCATAGGCTACACAACTTCAAACTAAAGTTTAATGGAAAGAGAAGAGAGATCACTACCTGACCATGTAGACGCCATAGGGAAAACATCCCATAAGCAATCCTATGGTAGCATAGAATGTGAATTATTTTTACTATAACAGAAAGAGAATCAGGAAAGATTTCTTTTCCACAGTAAGTGACCTTTGAGCTTCAATTAAAAAAGAAAGAGAGCAGATATTTCTAAGCAAAGAAAAGTATAAGGTGGCCTGGGTATGTGCATTGTTTTTTAAAGGTGTAGCAATGAGCTTAGAATGGTGGAGAGGAGGTGAAACTGGCAGGGGAGATCAGTGGTGAGGAGGAGGAGCCAAGTCACAAAGCACACTGCTGATTGGGAGGGTCCCCAAGCTGGAGTGTGCTCTTCTGCTAGCTACTCACCTGTCAGAGATGGCACACATCGAAGACGGGGTCTGAGCAGACTTAGAGACATCTCTTTTGCACTAATTCTATTGGAGCCTGTTTCCTTCAAAACTGTGATTTCACATTCTCTTGATCCTACTTTAGAAAAGCTTAATATGTACATGAAGAGTCCAGCTTTCTGTTTAAAAATAACCATGTATAAAAAGGTGCAAAGCTTCCATTGTTGTACTTAAATTTTTATGATTAGAAAATTTCTGAAAGTCTAAAGTATAAAGGCAAACATGTGAGTCCCACTTTGAAAGCTCTGTCCAGGGACTTCCCACTCGTTTCCAGTATGTATCTGCTAGTCAGAAATTGCCCTTTTCTCGAATTCTTTCTACTAATAAATGACAGTAAGCTGAAGAATTGGGGTAAATCATTTTACCCTTGAGAAATCTGAAGTCTAGAGTAAAGAAAGCATACAAAAGAAATTATTCTTCTGTGCCTCTCCAGCCAGGACACTGTACAGTTTTTAAGAAGCTACTACTCAGCTATTAAAAAGAGTGAATTTATGAAATTCTTAGGCAAATGGATGGACCTGGAGGGCATCATCCTGAGTGAGGTAACCCAATTACAAAAGAACTCACACAATATGTACTCACTGATAAGTGGATATTAGCCCAGAAACTTAGAATACCCAAGATATAAGATAAAATTTGCTAAACACATGAAACTCAAGAAGAACAAAGACCAAAGTGTGGACACTTTGCCCCTTCTTAGAATTGGAAACAATTACCCATGGAAGGAGTTACAGAGACAAAGTTTGGAGCTGAGACGAAAGGATGGACCATCTAGAGACTGCCATATCTAGGGATCCATCCCATAATCAGCTTCCAAACACTGACACCACTGCATACAGTAGCAAGATTTTGCAGAAAGGACCCAGATATAGCTGTCTCTTGCGAGACTATGCCGGGGCCTAACAAACACAGAAGTGGATGCTCACAGTCAGCTCTTGGATGGATCACAGGGCCCCCAATGGAGTAGCTAGAGAAAGTAACCAAGGAGCTAAAGGGATCTGCAACCCTATAGGTGGAACAACAATATGAACTAACCAGTACCCCCCCCCCCCCGGAGCTCGTGTCTCTAGCTGCATATGTAGCATATGGTCCTAGTCGGCCATCAGTGGAAAGAGAGGCCCATTGGACTTGCAAACTTTATATGCCTCAGTACAGGGGAACACCAGGGCCAAGAAGTGGGAGTGGGTGGGTGGGCTGAGTGGATGGGGAGTGTGTGGGGGACTTTTGGGATAGCATTGTAAATGTAAATGAAATAAATACCTAATTAAAAAAAAAAAACAGAAACTACGGGGGGCTGGAGAAATAGAAAAAAAAAAAAAAGAAGCGCATGCTTCTTGCTCTGTCTATATGCAAGTTTGTCAGGCCCCTCTCTAAATTACCAGGAGTCAAGAAAGTAGAAATGCCAACCTCAGGTGCCCTCATGAGCTCAGTGACCCAGTTAACCAGTAGGTCCTGAGTGTGAGCTCACCTGCCCTAGAGGAAGTACAAGCGCGCTCCGCCTTGATGGTGTAAAATGGGGACAAACATACAATAGAGGGAGTTGTCTGGGAAAGGTTAGCGTGCCCTTCGTGGCCATTTGTCTGAGCCAGCTACTTTCTTGGAAACTTTTTTTTTTCTGATTTTGGGACATTTTTCATGAGGCTAATTTTAGACATACTTCAATTTATTTTCTTTGTAGAACTAACCAGATTACCCATCCCCTGAATAGTCTACTCACAGACCATAATGCTCTCCCTCAGAAACTGACTAAGCCTGGTATGTTGCTCCTGGTTTGGAGCAAATGAGCTGAACCTCAGAGCCAAGCCTCAGTGCAAACAAATACGTTTTCGGGTCAAGCATATTCTGGTTTATTCAACTCCATTACAGACTGGGTTTTAAAAAGAAGGGGGAAAAAAGTTAAAGCCCCACAAAGAAGCAAAACAGAAGCCCCAGGAGGACAATTTCCAGTCACGCTGACTCAGGTCACCAGAGTAGAAGAGAAGAGGGGTGTCCTCCTCCAGGCTTTTGCCCTGGACGACTCTGGTATTGTAATTTCACCACTTCAAGGCGGGGGCTGGGGGGGGGGGGGAGGACGGAACCTAAGAGTTTCCGGGAGTTTAGACTCTGACCAAAGGCAGCTTTAGAACCTCAGGCAGCCATAGCTCATCGGAGAGAATGATGGTGGATTTGACAGTTCATCTTGGGATGTAAAGTTGGAGGAGGTGGACCAGTGCTGAGCCACCATGGTAGTTAGACAAGATTTCTTTATTCATTCTTTCTGTGGGGCATTCATCCCCAGCTTGTTTTTAATCCCAAGAAGTATACTGGGACAAAGAAATATATCCTTTAAATATAATCCCTTCCAACTGGAAAACATTAGCTGCTTTTCCGGAGCACTCCGGTTCAAATCCCAGCACCTACATGGCAACTCACAACTGTCTTAACTCCAGTGGATGTGGCTCCCTCACACAGACATACAGGTTAAATAACAATGCACATAAAAATAATAGATAATGTTTTGAAAAGCCTTTAAAAAAAGTCCCTTCCTTTAATGAAACTACAATACTTTATAGTAATTAGATAGATAGATAGATAGATAGATAGATAGATAGATAGATAGATAGATAAGTGCTGTAGAAAAATCAATAAAATGAAATGGGGTAGAAAGAAATAGTGTCGTCAGGTGGGTAATGGAAGAGCTTTGTAATCTGTACATTGGAAGGCTAGACTGGCCCTTGCCGTATGTAGTTCATGGACTCATGCGTCAAGATGTAGAAGCTTGGCATTTCCTGCATAGGAACGAGAGTAGGCAGTAGGATGCTATCACACTACAGGGCCATGAAGGCCTGGCGTAAGCTAAGTACATGGTCACACCCGTGGTTCAGGATCACATTGAGCATCCTTGTGGGTTAAAGGGGGTTACTTCAGTTTTCAGGCCCTTGTTAACTCTCTACAGGCATCTCTCCCTTCAAAGGCTTTAAAGATCTCAGGGCAGGAAGGCAGCTGCTCCTTAATTTTCATGCTCTATCCACTTCGGTGTCTAGCTCTTGACACATACACCCTAATTTGATTCCCGATTCTAGTGAGTCACTTCAGATGCCTTATTTAGAGAATAACATATTACATGTGAAAAAAGATTATTGGTTGAGAGCACAGTCTGTGGGGACAGATGAATAGTTGCCCTGGCTGACTTGCTGAATATTAGCTCTTAAGGTTCACATTTATTCCTAAGGCCCAGCATATTTTCAAATCCAAGTCAACCTTTGTTCACTTCCACAACCAGACCGCCATTTTATGTTCGACATTTCTATCAGGAGTTCACTTAGCCTGAATTTTGAGCTTTTAAATGGGAGTTTTGGTTAGGGCTGTACAGAGGGCATGGACTTGTCTCAGTCATTACACAGATAAAATGTTAGGGTCTATCAGTGACCTTACTAGTTCTTTAATGTAGAGGCAAGTTCTACTTGAAATCATAAAGCAGTCTTCCAAACATAGAACTTGTGTGGTGTACTTCAGTAAATACATCTAGCCTACCATGTGTTTTTATAAATAAAGTTCTACTGAATTACAGGCCCCTTGCTCGTGTGTTCTCAGAGGCAGCCTTTTGTCAGTACCACAGATCCCTACTATCGGAGCCTTTATTGAAAAGCTTGTCATCACTCTTTGTGTAGTAGAATAGAATGCTGTAGGAGACAAGACAGCACGAATCCTAAGACATGGGTTTGCTGCCTGGGGCCTGGGTGATCCTCTTTGACCCACTGTGTACATCACTTTGATGTCGCCGATGCTGCTGCAAACCGCCCTCCCTACCGTGCTGTGGTCCACGCTAAAGCCACGCTGTCCTGCTAACCAGTTTTCTTTCTTTCCTCAGAATACCCTGGAGCAGTGCAGTGTGTGTTCGAAGCCCATCATGGAGCGGATCCTCCGTGCCACCGGGAAGGCCTACCACCCCCACTGCTTCACCTGCGTGATGTGCCACCGTAGCCTGGACGGCATCCCATTTACTGTGGATGCTTGCGGTCTCATTCACTGCATTGAGGACTTCCACAAGTAAGCAACCCCTCTGCCCTCTGACCTGCCGGTCCTCTTGACGTGGGCTCTTGCTGCCCACCACTGGCTGTGCTTCTTTCTGAGCTATGTACTCTGGGGTTTAGGGAGATGTTCCAAGAGTGATCTCTGGCGCATGGATGGATGTAGGAAGTCCCTGTTGTCCTCCCATACTCTCTCTATTCAGAGCTTCTCTACAGTTGATCAAGACATCCCTGTGAAGCTGTAGATATGGAGGAGTTGATTCAGGGAGATGAGAGGTGTGGCCATTGGCACGTTGCACAACTCCCAGCTCTTCAATTTAGTTATTACACCAAAACTTGTCCTAACTGTGACAACCTCTCCAGGTTTGTCACTGTACAGTTAGGAGCTGCTGGTACACAGATACAGAGACCAATTCCATCCCACAGTTCCAGTGTGAGAGGCAGTCGAATGCTATAGTCAACATATCCATGTCCTCCCTCACCCTTCTCCCCAACCAAGGCCTTATGTGCCTCCATGTGTTTCCTGATGACTTCAGTTGTGCCACATTTTGAGAAGGATCCTAAAAGCATATGACGTGTCTTCATGTCTCTGATTTCACAGCCCCTCTCTTCCATCACAACTGCAGGGTTTAGGAAAATGGCAGTTTTGCATTTTTCTTCATGTGCTTGTTAGCTGGCTAACCAGCTCATCCTACCAGTGTGCATGTTTATTATGGTCAATGTGGGAAGCTTCAGGTACGGCCCGTGAGAGGTAGTACAGGCTCCCTTGCTGGGCAGATGCTCTGTGAGTGGTTTGTAAGGCTCCCAAGGTTGAAGCACATTGCTTACCACTTTGGGCTCCGCTCTGAGGCTCAAGACGGGCTGTGGGTTTCTTTCCCCACTGTTGATTGTCAACGTCCAGAAGGTACTTTCCACAAGCAGTGTTGGGACCTGAGACTCATATTTTAAAAATGAATTTCCTGACCACTCTCCTAAGTAGCAGTGAAAGCAAAAACCTCACCAAAAGACGCGAGGTTGAATGAACTAAAAAAAAAAAAAAAAAGCCCAGAAGCAGAAATTTCAACTTGAATTGGACAAGAAAAGGCTCATTTTTAAAGGGCAGTCACAGCATAAATTGTACTTCACATTATTGCTATTTTTAGCTTGTAATTACACATGAAAAAAAAAACCTGCATCTATTTAAGGGAAGTGAAAAGAAGCCAGCTCGGAGTGTTTTTCTGTCACTGTTCTCTCCTCTCTGAGACTCCGCTGATCCAAGAAAGACAGATAGCTGTAAGCAGAGCACACATGTTTGTGTTGCTGGAAGAGCCTGAGATGTTACACCCCTCAATTAAAAGGGGAAATCAGTTCTGACAAATGTAAATTTATATCGCTGCCATTTTTCTTTCTTTCTAGTGGTGGGGAGCATAATTAGAGACTTGTAACCAGTGACATAAGCGTGTGGGTCTGAACACACACTCCTGCACAGCAGACCGGAGTGACTGAAGGGGGAAAGAAGGCTACACATCTCAAGCCCCACTCCTCCCCTTTCAGTGCACATGAAAAACAAGGGTTTTTTGTTTTTGTTTTTGTTTTTTAAATAATGTCTGCACAATTGGAAGTTATGGAGGCAGGTGGATACTGCCCTTCTATGGAAGAGAAAAAAAAAAAAACATTCCAGAATGCTTGTTGCTTAGCTTTGAAAGTACTAGAACACAGAGTGGGTAGTCTTTAATCATAGGGTGCTAGCCTTCCATCATGAGGTGATAGCCTCCCATCATGAGGTGGCAGCTTTCCGCTATGGGGTGCTAGCCCCATCAAGGAAACCATGGGGTGCTAGCCATCCAGCATAGGGTGCTAGCCTACCACCATAGGGTGCTAGCCTTCCATCATGAGGTGCTAGCTGTCTACCATGGGAGAGTTACTTCATGGTCAGGGAGACCAACACAGGGGCAGAGCCTGCTTCTCTACTTTGGAAAGCTTCATTTTGGTTGTCCTGAGTGGGTTTCTCCTGTGAGCTTTCAGGATACACATTTCAGCTTGGTTCTGCTGGCATTTCCCTCTACATGCCAGTAGTAGCTGTGTTGAGTGCTGAAGGAGAAGCAGGACAGAGAGAGCTGGGTAAAGGTCCATGTCAGTGCTGGGCCTGTGGGAGGAGGCAGGGTGTGTGGGTATAACCAGGATACAGGGCAGAAGGAGCAGCACCCAGAGGAGAGCTGCTCTATCCTCCTCAGAATTGATCATTTGGCTCAGGGATCCGGGCAGGCCTCATGCAAGCAGGAGTAGAAGTATACTATGTAAGAAACAAGGGGGTTCTTGATAGAGGAGATAAAGGTTGCCTATGGAAAAGCCTCTCAAATGTCATCTCAGAGCTTCACACTTGAAGGACAGAATTGTGAGGTTTGCCTAATGAGCCATTTGGTTAAGGTTGGCTCATGTCTATAGCCAGGGAATTGAACTCTTTCACAGACCTGATCACCAGTAGCTACTAAGAACTCTGTAGTTAATGTGATTAACTTAGGTCCTGTACACAGTATGTGGAGGTGGCCAGTGGGTACACACACACACACACACACACACACACACACACCATACACACATACATACATACACAGTCTCCTCATTTTACCTATATAACTGTATTCAAAGCTGAACTTACTATCTATTTTTAAAAGATTTGTTTGATCTTACCCCTTCTTATTCCCAGGGATCATGCCACTTCTATATTTGAGTAATTTTGTAAGCCTATATAGTGTTGTTGGACTTGTAATAACCTATACATATGAATAGTTTCACAGTAACCAATTTACTTTTTCTTTTTTTTTTTTTTTTTTTTTTTTTGCAACAAGATAGACTACATATAAAAAGTTTAGGACAAATACAGAAGCGTGGAGAATTCCCAATGCAGCCTGTGCTGGAATACTGTGGAATCTATGTTTCTAGTGCAAGAGCACTGGTGATGCCCGGGAAAGTCAGCTTAAACTGTTGGTGTGTGATGCATACACAGTGAGCTGTGGTTTCTTGGCAAAGATGTCACCTGTGGTCTTAGTGAGACTTCCTTCCCCTATGACAAATACCTGAGTAGAAAAGGTCTGTTTGGGCACATGATTTTCAGAATGTTTAGTTTGTAATGAGCTGGTCCTGAGTTTCTGGACCCGTGGTGAGGCAGTATATGACTGAAGAAAGGCACGAGAGAAAAGGGCTATTCACCTCATGGCTGCCAGGGATAAGAAGTGCCCTCAGTGTGTGACTTGCTCGCCCTAACAAGCCTACCTTCTACCTCCCCCCACCCCCCATAATACCATCGCAGTGTGACTCCAATCCTGAACTTAATCTTTTGAAGTCTAAGCTGCCACAATCCAGTCACCTCCTAAATGTTCATCAGCTAGCAACCAAGGCCTAAGTCTGTGAGCCTGAAGGGAACATGGCAAATTCAAACCATAGCACTGATCCATTTAGTCATTAAGTTAGCATTCATTTGTTAATTGCCAAAAATCTGTTGGCTATGAAATGACTAGCTTCATAGCTCCCTTAAGATGGCTATCAACAGAAAATAATAATGTGTGTAGAGTGCTTAACAGAACTTAGTACATAAAAGGCACTTAGTAAACAATAACCATCAAAACTGCTTTCATCCCGTTTTTATTAATATTTATTAGTGTCTACTTGGCAACTTAAGCACTGGAAAACACCCCCTCGGATCATGAGCTCTGTAGTGACAGCTCCTGCCTCTCTGCTTTGCTAAGGATGAGTGATTGGTCAAAAAGGACATAGCTTCAGACTGCCCAGAGAAGGACCATGAGAGTAGACATAAAGTCCAATAATATCTTTCTCATAAAAAACAGTATAGCAGGTGGTTCATGTCATTGGGTATTGTTCAAAATTCTCCTGTATGAGCCAATCATAGTAGTCGGCAAAGACATAGAAATAATTACTAACTAAAAAGGTAAGAAGAGAAAGGGGGACGAAAAGGAATAAGAAGGGGGGGGGGGTAAGAAAGTCAATCCTAGAGGAATACATGAACCTGGAAAACCAGTGAGGCTGTGGCTACTTCTGCCCTTCCAGCAGCCTGGTAGCTGGGGAGAGGAAGTTTTTAAAGCTAATATCAGAAGCCTGACTATTTTACTACTGATAACCCAGATTCAAAAATAATCAGGTAATTCAAAGCAGTTTTTTCTCCACTAAATATCAACTTCTTGCATAAAATATCAATTACAACAGCCTTGATTACTACTGCAGTTGTACCATGATCCTCTTAATTTTTCTTTCACAGCAATCAATCGATCTGCTGCTTAATTCATATTTATTTAGATTGCAGCCATACAGATGCCTTTTGGTGCCTCCAGGAAAATTAAAACGTACACAGAGAGTATAATGTATGTAAAAACTCTTTGACAACCGTGAAGTTCTCTGCAGAGTATTAGATTACTATCATTATTTCCTTTTAAGTCTTACTACAAGTAGATAAATTTTATCATCATTAATCCTAAAACTATTACCATGAAAACTTTAGTAACTTTCTTAATATCTCAACATCCCCTTTCTCTCTCTCACTGGTTTTTCGGTGTTGAAACAGGAGCTCACCCAGTAGCCCAAGCTAGGTTGGAATTTAGGATGATCCTCCTGCCTCAGCCTCTTCAGTAATAGGATTTCAGACATGCTGGTTCTGTGTATCTTTTAAGGATTGTCTTCAGTTCTTATGTGTGTCTATGCCAAATCATATCTCAATTCACACCTTCACAAATGATATATATGCAAATGTGTGTTTGAGGTTTCCTGTGGTCAAGAATTCAAGACACATTTTAACGAAAGAGGCTGTAGAGATTAATAATGTTAGGTTATTTGTCTATGGCAGAATGAAGGAATACTAATAGAAGCAAGTCAGAGGGTAGCCAGGGCCTACCAAGACCTTTCTCATCCATGTTTAGGCAGGACCTTGTTTCCTGTGTTCAGCTAGCTCATGCCCATGGAATAGTCCTGTGCACAGGATTGCTGCATCCTACATGCTGCCTGCTAATGCGTTCCCTGGTGTTCTCTGTACAAGGCAGATCCATCCTCTTCCCTGACAGAGAGCACTACACACCATCTGGGGAGGCCTCTGCTGCCTCAGTCTCTTTCGGTCAAGGTCACACAGGAAATACAGCACAGGTGTCAGCCTTTGAGTCTTTCTGTTTCCTTCTGTACCCTTCTCCTGTACTTGACATCTCACCAGAATTCTTTCTATTTTCAGGAAATTTGCCCCGCGCTGTTCTGTGTGCAAGGAACCTATCATGCCAGCCCCAGGCCAGGAGGAGACTGTCCGCATTGTGGCTCTGGACCGTGATTTCCATGTGCACTGCTATCGCTGTGAGGTCTGTGGCATCCCCAAGTCAGAGCAATCATAAAACCTGGAGATTATGGTGCCTAACAAAGACCTTAACACTCACAGTTTCTAGCTCTGACACAGGCTGTTAATAATACACTTACGTCACTCAATTTACCCCACTCTTCATAGCCACGGCCCTCTCCCTGTATATATTAAATGCTTCTATTTCTTATTCCTCCAGATAAGACTTTGAGACCTAAACAGAAAATTATGTCACAGAATATTGTAAACTATTAAGCTAGTGGAAAGGCTATGATGATGATGGTGGTGGTGGTGGTGGTGGTGGTGGTGGTGGTGGTGGTACAGGTACATCTAAGAGCTAATTAACCAGTCACTCCAGCCAAACTGAAGTGACCCCTACATTCAGAGAGAGACCCCATCCTAAAACATAACAAGGAGAGGATGACAGGGAAGACATCAGACATTGTCAAAATCTGACCCTTGTGTATGTGTAACGCACATGCACACACACACATACATACACATCCACACACACACACACAGAGGGAGGGAGGAAGGGAGGGAGAGGGTGAAGGAGAAAGAGAAGATGTAAAACTGTGTCTTCTATGAATCATGTTCTTTAGAATATTTTTTTGGTTTGATTCCATTACTCACTTCCTGAAGAA
Source organism: Mus musculus (assembly GCF_000001635.26). Lineage (NCBI taxonomy): Eukaryota > Metazoa > Chordata > Mammalia > Rodentia > Muridae > Mus > Mus musculus. The sequence continues at coordinate 24,977,961 of NC_000082.6, forward strand.
ATCTCAAAGTATCATATATCACTGGTTCTTTTTGGCAAAGCCACACTTCCTGTGGATCATAATGGTGTCTGCTGTGGCACTTTGGGTCAGCCTTGTTTATACCCTGAGTTTATTGTCAGCTCTAGGCCTGGCTTCATTCATCTCTTTGCCACTCTCAGAGAGCAGAGGGTAACTCTGCAGCAGCCATGGCCTGTGACAGCTTCTGTCAACGTGAGCAAGGCACACCGTGCTAAATGTGACTCTGATTATTTTCCAAGCAGACTCCCATTTCTTCTAAAGGCAAGGGCTGGCTTCCAGTGCTACCTAACACCTTACAGAACAGGCAGTCACAGTTAGCAACAGCAGCACCATATTTCACATGAATGTGACTCTTTGCATTTTGCTCATTCATGTCCATTATGTGCCTTGACCATCCCAAAAGCTCAGTAGGGGAGAAAATGCCTGAATTATTTCCAGAGTAGTATTCATTCTTGTGTGCAGCCTTCACAGACCGTGCCAAACCTCACAATGGCACCCAGGGAGCTCATCTCCTGGTCTCCCATAAATTCCTCTTCACCATGCTATCCCTTTTGGAAAATGTTACCAATTATCAGTCTTCCCAGCTCTTGAAATTTTATGTCCTTGCTACTATTGCAGTAAATATGCAAAAGCCACTGGTAGCCTTTCTACATGACAGAAATCACTTTCCTTTTATTTAAATAGCTATAAACTTCTATTCTTGTTCCTGTCCATTCTTCTGAAGAAATCCTAAAACTGAGTACAGAGGGTAGGCTGGGGGAGGGGATGCTTTTTTTTTTCTTCACTGTTGTTTAGGAGAGAAAGCTACCCCGGGAGCTGAGATCTGTAGGCATTTTCTTCTTTGTACTATGTTTTGTATTTGGTGATTAGAAGAGTCATTTTACACTATTTGTATTGTTTTGTTTTGAGACAGGGTCTTCCTATCTAGTCTTTCCTGGCTAGAATTTTCTATGTAGACTAGACTGGCCTTGAACTCATAGAGGTCCACTTGCCTCTGCTTCCTGAGTTCTAGGATTAAAGGTATGTGCCACTACTCCTGGCTACCATTGCATTTATGTTGTTAATCTCTAATTTAGTTTCATTCACAATCTGCTACTACTTGTACTAGTGTTGGGGTACAATGTCCCCATTATGAAAGCCTCTTAAGAGGCTCGGGGAAAGTGGGTTTATCCCTGTAGTTCAGTTCACTTACATCACTGTCTTCATTTCCTTAGGACTGTGGTGGTCTTCTGTCCGAAGGAGACAACCAAGGCTGCTACCCCTTGGATGGACACATTCTCTGTAAGACCTGCAACTCGGCTCGCATCAGGGTCTTGACGGCCAAGGCAAGCACTGACCTGTAGAGTCAATAGCCAGCTCAGCTGCCGAGTGCATGCCAGCAAGAAGAGCGCAACACAAGAAAAAGATAAGAGAAGAAGTAGAAAAATAGAGGCATAGCTCAACCACTAGGATAGTCTCTGTTCTTCATGTGCTATTAACCTTTCTGTAGAAGCGCATAGAGAATACGATTTGTCTACGTTCTTACCAAATACACATTTCACATTTAATCATGCAAGGCCTTGGTGAGCCTTTGTTCCAAGGACTTCCACATTTTTGCACAGATTATACTCCGTCCCATTCACTTCTGCATTCCTGAGACTTTTAATCCTCATGTTTGTCTCACTTCTCATGTGGTTGAATAGATTTTTAGTGTGGTATTTGCTGTCACATGATTTTTCCTGGGTGAATGTGCCAGCCTGCAGGTGCCTTAAGTCTTGTCCTGTCTGTCACTTTTCCTCTGGCTGTGGCTACAAAAGGCAGTCATTCTGTTACCAGGTATTGAAAAGGTGAAGTTTCCCATTGCACTACACCCCTGACGTCTCTTGCTAAAATAATGGTAGGGGGATATTTTTCTATGTTAAGCTATAAAGAGTTTATTTGAAAAAGTTAACAGGAGCCCACTTTAGTCTGCAACTATCCAAATTCAGCAGTCAAGGCTCATTGGAAAACATTGATTAGCCAATATCTAAAATGTGGGGAAATAAAACCAAGTTTCACCACTGTGCTAAAGAGGCAGAATTCTAGGTGTATCTGGAAGGCCCGTTGTATTTCCACAATCCCACCCTGAGAGTTAGCTCACCACACTCTCTGGATATAAGACTGTCAGGCTTGCTTTTGGTACATTTATAAATCTATCCAACTCTTCATCCTTAAAGCACTGTGAAACTTCACCTAATATATAAGCATGGTTACTGCAATTAATATTTATCTTCAGAAAGATAAGTATTAAAATGAATCAAATTCTTATCTTTCTTTCTTTCACTTTATAGTGACCCAAACCTAAATCTCTTTTGCCTGAAAATTGCAAATCGGGACACATAAAATGAAATTATAGGACCATGTTTCATCTTCTTTAAAAAAGAGAAAAAAAAGCTGGGAAAGATTGTGAAACCAGAGTTTATTATTCTTACAATCCTCTGTAACTCAAGTACATACTGCAGGAGACATTTTCCTATCATCAACGTGACATTCACACCACACTTTCAAAGACAATCGCTGAAAACCAAATTGTCTTTCTGAGGTAAAAATATGCGGAATGCCTGCCTGGAATCTTTATGCGAACTCTTATTAGCCAGTGAAACACTTGCTTGCCAACTGGAGCCAGTTCGCTTCGTTAAGAGGAGACACCTCGCTTTGCAGTTGCAGTTGGCCATTATTGTAAAGTCAGTATCTCAGAATGAGATTTCTCAAAGCTTTCTTTAAATCTTCTACAGATATATACCTTTAAATTATGGAATACCTTAAATATTACAGAAAGGTATAAATAATAATATAAAGGTCCCTCTATAGCTAACACCGTTCTAGAAGTATAGTCACTTTAAATTTTTTAAACTCCACAAATATCTTTTTATCTCTTTTATATAGTACTGGGAGTTGAACTAGGGCCTCATGTGCTCGGCATGTGCCCTGGCACCCCAGCATCCCCAGCTCTTCCGTGTCTTTTTCTTTTTTTTTTAATCTTTATGACATGATGATTTTCTAGTCTGACAGTTTTAATTTTAACATTTAGAGCAAAAAAAAAAAAAAACCTGTTTAATTACTTGTGCATGTTTAAAATTGCAACCCATGCCTCAGGAATTCCATAAAGTTTATTTTACTTGAATAGAAGTCATCTTAAAAGTGATTAAAAGAAGCCCTTAGGCCATTGTCACACAGCCCCTCTGGGTCAGTCTGTGGCTTATTGACTTTCTCCACAGGCAGTTTGCCTGTTAGAATCCCCAAAGCTGGCATTTTGGGGCCTTTCCCTTGCCCCCTGCTCTCACCTGGCTTCTCTTCTCTTGAGATTCATGGAGGCAGCCTGTGGATCTCAGAATTCAGTGGGCGCTCTCTAGCTCTGAATCCCTGTGCTGCAAATCAAAGGCTCACCTGTGCTGGTGACCTCGAGGAACGCTAACAGACAGTCGAGGTGAATACAAGCCTGAACTGACTAAAATGCTCACCGTGAAATATTTCAGGAAATGTCTTTAAGCCAAAAGTAGAGTGCAGTATAAGTAAGGGGCAGGAGTAATGTCTAGAAATGTAGACAGCAGAGGAAGAGTTTATGTAATATTTATACTATAGAGCAATAACATCCTCCATGTTTGTTACATGTAACTACTTGTAACCAGATGTTTACATGCAAGATTTATAGGAAAATGCTGCCCATTCTTCCCTGAGGTGTTAAGGGCAGAGCTCCCTTGCTCGTAGCCTACCCAGTGCTTTCCTGTTGAGTCACCTCAGAGGATCTTTACCAAAGATTTTTTTAAAGTAAATTTCTTTTTAATATAGACTTATACTTTTATAATAATGAATGTGCACATACTCATATACAGAAATATTTAGGATTAGATCTTTTTCTTTCACAAGGTCTCATGCAATAAAGTATCCACCACATTATTCTCCAATTACTTTAATATATAATTTACATTGCTTTCTCGTTTTCTTCTACTAAGCATTTGACTTAAGCAATACTAAATACTCTGCTCTTTGCTCTTTTATCTACATAAAGATTTGCCTACTGTAGAGATATAAAGATCTGTTACCTTAATGATTATATGCATTGCCTTTTGATATATTGCCTTACTTATCATTTAAATACATAAATAGAAAGATATAATGTCTGTAACAGAAAACTTATAAAGTTATACCTGAATTGTTTAAATATCAAGAGCACAAACATTTGGTTATTCTGTATAAAATGAAACATATAAGAAAGGAAAAAACCCACCATCATGAGCTCTGCAGAGAACATTTAAAATAATTCTCTTTCTATTTCTGGAGTGGTAGGGATGGATCTCTGAAACTTGTGTAAAATAGACAAGTGCTCTACCACAGCTAAACCTCCCATCCAGAGTAAGATTTCATAGCTGTTTGGGTTCCCATCTAAGCCTGGCTCAATATGGAGTCTGATTGGCAAACAACATTGCCTTTAGAACTCAAAAATACACCCTCCCAATCCTAGCTCATGGCCTCAGTACTAGTGAAATCCTGCCACCTCTGCAGCTCAAAGATGTGGATGTTTTCCTGTCAATAGCACACTGTCCCTGTAGGAACAACTTGTGGTCAGAATTGCTACGTGGGTTATATGCTGATTAAGGACATGAACTTAAAAACACTAAAAATGCTGCAACAATTTTATGTTGGACTTGAACAGTGTGGAACATATTAACCATAAAGAGCTCTCTTGCATTTGGGCCGTTGGAAGGGGAGAGTGCTCTGTGAGGCTGCAGCAGAGCTTTAATAGGCAGGATTCTGAAAACACAACTACCAAGCATCTTCAGAGTTACTACAAATCCTATTAATGTGAACCAGTCAGGAATAACAGTGTTATTTCTATTTGATGTGGTTTAGGCTTCTCTTGTCAGATCTGTGTCGGTTGCCCCCTGATCCTTCCATTCTCAAGTTTTGAAGGGTGTCAGGGAAATTATGGCAGCTGCTAGGGAGATCTGAGAAACGCTGATGTAACCTCCCAGCCTCTCACCATCCCTCTTGGCTTGGAAAGGCTTTTTTTCCCCATATACATTTCTAGAAATATTGCCATTCTACCTTAGCATTTCACATTTGTAGATTAAACAAGTGATTGTCCATCTGTTGCCTACAGCTACAGTACATGTGTGTTATGAATGAAATATGACAGCATGTTCCATACCCCCGCTTCAGCCATCTGTAGAAAACCAGCAACCGAAAAAGATACCTCTGCAAAATGTGCCTCAAGTCCTTGTCCTGGGATGGCTCTTCTGGTGTGCTTTCACAAGAGACAATCAAAAGCAATCCACTATTGTGCCTTATTTTTTAAAAAAAAATCTGTTTACACTTCTATGACTATTGCTCAGTAATGGAAATGCTACACACACACACACACACACACACACACACACACACACACACACACCCCAATCTCAAAAGATCGGTGAGAAAAAGACAGAGAGACAGAGAGGAGAGGACGAGAACACACTTCCATCTTACTGTACCAGTTTGGATGGACCTCATAGCTCTAACATATGCGAGCATGCTCACGGTTGAGGCGATGTGTCGGCTGTTACTAGTCCTTAGGCTTTGGTCTCCCCCTGAGTTTAGGGGGATACTAAAGGCAGAGACTTGCACCTGCCGGACCCCTTCTGCACTCACATTTTTACATTGTATTATTTGTTTGACTTAGGGATAAACAATTTTGATTTCTGAGCAAGTTATCATCGTGGCACGACCTTGACTATTTCAGGCCACGTGACTTAATTGGCTGGTCATTGGAATGAAGCTGCTTGTGATGCTGGAGGTTGGCTAGTATGGCTTTATTTCCGACCTTTAAAATGAATCTGGACAAAGCTACTGTGATCTAATGCAAGTGTTTCACCCCTCGCTCCCTTGCTTTCTCCTCTTCTCTCCTTTCCTGCCTCCCTTTAACCTCTCTCTCTACTGTGCCAACTAATGCTGCCCTGTTTGGCCTTCTAGTAAGTTTAGTTAGGATACAACAGCACTATGAACTCATTAAGGGAGAATGGCTACCAGGACATATACCTACCAGCCAGAAAAAAAAAACAAAACTGCTTTATGTGGACATACTCTTTAGCTTGTGCTTATTCCTAGAGGGAGGGGTGCTCCTTCAGGTGTACTTTAATGAATCTGTATCAGGGTCTTAGCTAATGGGGTATTGCTTTAAAATTATCTGTATATTCCTCACCTATATGTAAAGTGATCATTCTAAGGCTAGACTAGGATGCTGTGGGTTTTTTTTTTTTTTTGGTTTGTTTTTTTAAATTAGATATTTTCTTCATTTACACTTCAAATGCTATCCCCTTTCCTAGTTTCCTCTCCAAAAATCCCCTATACCCTCCCCTCTCCCCCTGCTCTCCAACCCACCCACTCCTGCTTCCTGGCCCTGGCATTCCCCTATACTGGGGCATAGAATCTTTGAAAGACCAAGGTCCTCTCCTCCCATTGATGGCCGACTAGGCCATCCTCTGCTACATATGCAGCTCGAGAAACAAGCTCTGGGGGTACTGGTTAGTTCATATTATTGTTCCTAGGATGCTGTTTTTAAACTCAAAGTCACTTTCACCACAAAATACTTAATTTTTTTTTTTCGAGACAGGGTTTCTCTGTGTAGCCTTGGCTGTCCTGGAACTCACTCTATAGACCAGGCTGGCCTCGAACTCAGAAATCCACCTGCCTCTTCCTCCCAAATACTGGGATTAAAGGCGTGTGCCATAACTACCCAGCTTAATATTTTTTAATAAGAGAACATCATTTTGTCCCACTGCAATGAGCTTGATAATTTTCTTTGTGGCAACAAGAATTGACTCAGTACTTGTAAGGGGTAGTTTCAGCACTAGGATTTTCTTTTTGTAGAGTATACATTATTTTGTGGGCATATTTTCCCTTAGTACAGAATAGAAAGATACGAATTTACTTTTCTGTTTTAATTTTTTCTTCCTTATGCAAAGTTTTTTAGACAATATTTTAGTTAGCCGCCATGCATAATGACTAATTGTAGAGATCTTTGTAAAGGACATATTTTTATCCATCTTACTGGGAAAAAAATGCTCAAATCTTTGTTCTTTGCTTCTGATTGGTATTTGTTTTATAGCAGGGTCTAGGCAGGATGATAAGTAGCTCTGTCTCATAGCATTTATTAAAAATTACCATACTACAAGTACTCAAATTATTTTACAATACTTAGGATCAATGGCTGAGCTAAATTTTCCAAGCTACCCATCCACTTAGGGACAAGATAAAACTTAATTCATCTGACTGATAGTCATCTCCTGTGCCCCAATAGGATATTGTTAAATAGCTGCCAGTGTACTCCATGAACTTGTCTTTGAACATAACTTCTAATTTCAGCTTTCAGTCCTAAAAGCAGAATGCTGTATTAGGAATGCAGATGTCACCATGTCACCTTGTGCTCAAGCCAAGTGCTAGGAGGTCTTGTTGAACATATACTCAGGTGCTGTACCTGGGTGTACAGACCTATGGTCCTTGTAAAGAGCTGCCTTCTCTATTGCTTTCATGACCGATGGCCGTAGCATTTATTAATGAATATGATGGCCAGTGTGGAATCCACTCAAGGCAACCCAGGCTACCTGATGAACTACATAAAATCTCCTAAATTCCAGACTCGTCACCTTTGTGGGTTTGATACCACCAAGTACTTCAGCTTGTCATTTATTGACAGTGCATGTTATCTTCTGATTCCAGTGACATTACCTACTAGTTTCCTGACTATTTCCGGATTCTCTTTGCATCTACTCTGTGACCCAGCTACTACTGTCTGTCAAGGCAGATCAAAGCACTTTGCTTCAGATTGAAAGGGAAAGGTATATGAATCCTTCTAGGGCCACTGGTGGCCTCCATGGAAGGGGATTCCCTCCTAATGATAGAGCTAGGAAAAGACAGGTCAGCCAAGCTGAGAATACAGCCCTCTTTATCTTCTGGGCTGATTTTTGTAATCATATCTCACTGCTGGTTTTGATGCCAATAGAATCAGAGTCCTCAGGAAGGGAGGAAGTGAGCTAAAGCATTTTCCATCTACAAGAGCCCTCTCTGCCTCATAAAGTCCTTTCCCTTTCGCACCGTCTTCTCAAGGATAACACTTGTCTGTATTTCCATGATGGATAGAGAAACAAGTTCTTGACACTTAGCAAGTTCTGCACCAATATTAGTCGTTGGTTTTAAACTCATCCATTTATTACTAATATTTGTGTCTAAAGCAACTTCTGTGATCAGTTTATACTCCCCTTAAGACAGCCAAGGCTGAGAGAAACCCTATCTTGAAAAAACAAAAAACAAAAAAGTGGAGTTTATGATTTAAATTTTGTCCCCTCAGTATCTTAGTTCCTTAACTGATTTTGTTTTAACGGCCATTGTTGGATCTAAGAGGCTCAGGCTGACTGCATTAAGATCCAATAGTCAGTTCAGACTTCTTCCTAGAAATGAGTGAGGCATGTGAAAGACCTCTTCACAGAGGCCTCTGTGGGAGTTCAGGGAGATCATGGAAGTGAGGACACCTGAGCTTGCTTACTGCTGACTGCATTGGGACGTCATAGTTAAGGCCCACAAGGACAACCTAGGCTCATTTCTGCAAGGATGCCCTGGCCAGGGTATGGATTCAGAAGTCTTCATAGCAGGGAAAACTTTCATATATTCATGCTTCTTGAGAGGGGAAAGGCACCAAGAAAACCGACTGTTGATCTCTTCTCATCACGATTACAGCGGAGGAGGGGTGGCTGGGCAGACACAAGAAACCCATACAGTATAGGTAGGAAATAGCACCCTGTGGTCTTTGTTGGTGCAAATGCATTTTTATTGGACCACACTACATTCTCCTCTCTTGTAGCAAATGTGCTGGACTTTTGAACCCTCAAAAACGAACAAGTGGGCTCTCTCTGCGTCTTTCTTCTTCTAGGAACATAGTTAAGGCTCCCAGCCATCTGCTTTACTTGGTGTTCCAGTTCCGTCACGACTCCTTGCTGCATGGTGAAGTTTGCTTAAATAGGGCCTGTGTCAAGAAACTCATCAGCTTGGGAGGAAGTCCTGTTGTTTCAGCTACCTTGGTCATTAAAACCAGTCTTCGGCTCTGTTTTTTCCTCGATTCTCAAAACTAACCCACGAAACATAATAAAATCCTGGCCTCCCCTTTTTTCTTCTTCCACTGTATTTGTTTTGTTTTTTAACGCTGTATTACTTTTAAAAACAACTTCCATTTTTAGCTGAAGAGTACAAGTGCTTCAAATTTAAGCACCCACTAAAAAAAGTCAAGAAGATTTCCAACAGTCAGATATTAGAATTTGTGTAAGTTTTGTTGGTGTATTTCTATCCAGAAAACAAAATGTTCTGACAGTTATCATATAGCCTCATGCCCTACCTTAGTAACTGTCTTGTGAACAATTTGTTTCATTTATCAGATCCACTGATAATGACCTTTAAAAAATTTGGGAAACATCACTGTCGATTCTCCAGCTTTTACAAAGAAAAGGTCAAAAACAAAATTCAGTGGTACTGTTACTAAACTCACTACTTCTGATCAGCTCTTCAGTACAAAAGGATACTGTTCTTAAGGAAAGGGATTGGGTGATGCTATGGTTTATGTAAAAGTATATAAATTCTCTCACTGTTGCCCAGGGTTACAGTTTAGCTAGCAACCATTAGCCTTTGGAAGAACAGGGTTTTTTGTCCCTTCTGTATCAGCTTTGAATTTGAGAGCCCTGTCGCCAGAGGCTGCTATCCGCCCTTGGGTAGGCAGCACCTATGGGTGGATTTCTAAGCTGTGAAATAATAAAATTCCTGAGAGAGTTTCCAAGCTGCTTTCACACATAGAAGAGCCCTGGGAGGATGGTTATTAATAGCCCTGTCCTAGAAGCAAGGCTGAGGTTCAGAATCCTTAAGTGTCTTGCCAAAAGCAATCTAGCTGGTAAGTGTGAGATGTGGGTATTTACCTACCCCTTGTCACACAAGGCCCTGTTAGAAAAATATCCATGGAAACCCACAACCATCTAGTTATCAGTGGCAGGTGGTATATGTGTATCATATTGCTGCAGATTATTAAGAGATTGCACATGTCTGTGTCATCTTGTGAGAAGCCATGGGTCTCTGTGATCACCTCTATGGTGATACCCCCTGAGCAAAGGCCACTGAAAACAGACATCTGTGCAGAAGCACATTGCAGCAAAATTTCCCAGAGAGTTGCTTTACATTCACTGGAAACATCTCTGGACCTGTCAGGTTCAGGATATCAATTGAGACTATATTATTTCAAATATAGTAGTGTGCAGAGGTTACCTGAGTTTTAGGAAATCTCTCCCTCCAATGGACCGCAATGTATATCCCAAAGAGACAGAAGCTGCTATAGGTTAAAAAAACAAAACAAAAACCATGATTCTCTCTGTCAGCCCAAGAGTGTGCTGAGGCAACCAGGAGTTTCTAATCAAACAAACCCAAGTCCAGAGGCCTTGAAATGTCTAAACAAGTGCTATTGAATGAACAGACCTCCTGAAATGTACCCTTCATTGTATCTATGGGATTAATCTACCCTCATCACAAGGAGCATGACACTGTATTCTTAGCACCAACAAAAACCCTGCTTGGAGCACCCTGGGTACATTCTAGAAGTCAGCCGACATTGCAGGTCAACAAATCAACACTCTTCTTAGAGCTGACTTCCTCGTGAATATGCCTTCCAGGTGCAGTCTTGGCTTTCCTTTTTCTATCTTCTGGTTGTTTGCTACAAGTTGAAAATCCGTTGACTAATTAAGAAAATATTCTCTGTCCACATTAAATCTGTCCTCAATCTAGAAACCCTTTCAAATGCCCTAGTTTGTAAGTTAGGCATTTGTCTTCCCTAGAGCCTCTCCTCCATCAGACCAAGATTACCGCTCATAAAAAAGAAATCTTATTTTAAAAGACTTTAGCTTTTTAGACCAGGAAATTAATAATTCCTAAACCTGACCCATTTTCATAGCTTCCAGAAAGGAAAAGAAAAAGCTACTTAAATTTTGTGTGGATCTGTTTATCTCTTAAAATATGTCCAGGCAATTTGACGCAGGGGTAGAACGGGAGGTGTTTATCTCTCTTGCTTGATTCCTTCTGTTTCTATGGGGAAAGCGGTAAAGACGAAGGACCCAGTGTTCTTTGGGGCTGGGTTGCCATTTTTTATCCCATCTGCTTTGCTTCATCGTGATGAGGAGTAATTCCTAGTTGCTCTCATAAATCCTCATCCTCCATCACAATGGAGTAAATATATTAAATCTGAATATCTTTGCTCACCAAATTACTTAGCTCCATTTCTCAGTGGGGAAATATAAAGCAGGCAGAGCTGGCCTTCAATTATACACTTAACTCCTTCAAGCCCTTTTTGCTTTATTTCTTAGGGGAGACTGTGTGAAAGAGAAACAACCTAGTCCCTCCTCATCTTTTGGAGCCATGATGCTCACTTAGGAATTACAGGAAAAGAATGGCTTGGCTTGGCCAGGTCATGTGATCTGCCTAACGTGTTTCATTCCTTCAAACACAGACTGAGAAAAAAGGGAGTTTCATCATTTAAATACCATCAATGGGAACGGTCTCATTTTGCCTAAGATGGGAGCTAATCTAGTTGGGTAGTATTGCATTGTAGTAACCTTTTGAGTTGTGCTTGGTTACTAAAAGAGTGGCAGATACATCAGCCTATGGGATTACACTACCAAAAGCCATAGTGCCACAGACCTCAATCGCTCACTGGCAAACTGAATTACCCTGGACCTTCCTTCTACTTCAAGTGATATGTGTTCCAAACTGATATGTGTCCCAGATGAAATAGAGACTGATCTAATCAAAAAAAAAAAAAAAAAAAAAGGTTTGGCAGGGAAGCAGTAGCAAAATCATTTCTCAGTGACTGTCCTTTACCCATGTGTGCACTTGGGACACCTGGGGACACTAGCAGACTACCTAAGACATCTTTCCTCATGAATGAAGGGTAGAAGAGTTCCCCTCTAAGCGTTGGAGTCAAGTCTTTACTCCCTTCCAGAAAATATGTCAAGGAGAAAATAGAATTATAGATGGCACATGACTGTCTGGCTCTTGTCTTAAGAATGCTGTGTGGAATTATGTGCCTTACGCAAAACCTGAAACTTAGAAGCCAAGTTTTGTGCAGCGGAAGGGAGCACTGAGCTCTGTGGTGGCTCCGCGAAGTGACTTAGCCTGGGTTTTGCATTGCCTTGTCTGGATCTATGCCTTTATCGTTACTTAACAGATTTGGGGCTTTTCTTTCTTTACCGCTAAGCATGGGCATGTGTGCAATTATGAGGTGAACTTTCTAAGTAGTAAGCCCTTGCCACAAAGTAGACGTTACACAAAGGCACAGAGCCCAGGGATAGTAATCTTGCCTGAGCTGCTCGCACAGGCTTCTTATTCCATGGCTTTGTCGCAGGCTTTTCTCTTTCTGTGCCATCACCTTTGAGAAACATGATTGCACCTTCTCCAACTCTGCCTTTTTAACAGCTTCAGTTGAGTTGGCAAGACTTTCCCAGCTCTGAATATAGCCATTTCCCGACTCCGGCCTCTGCGAGACTGATTTCAAATCTGTGATCTTCTGTTCAGCGTACACATCAGCAAAGTGAGAAGTTGGGTGCTAAATATAGGCTCTATTAACTTTACTTTTAGATGTGCTGCCTTCAAAGAGTGCCTATTCTGAGCAACGTAAACGTTATTCCTACATATGTATGTACACACGGTACCCGGACTCACACTGTTCGGGCTTCACAAACACCATCAGCAGGGGTAGGTGCTGAGATAAGGAAGCATCGCCAAATTGAAGAGGGTGGCTCATTTCCAATCTCCCCTTCAGTGGCTACCATGAAATGGGCTAAAACAAGAGTCTCCTGCACTTCCTGCTGACACAGCCACTTTGCATTTATATCCCAGGAATAGTGGCAAATTGCTGAGGAACCCGTATTTCATGGAAATAATACAATCATGAACATTTCATCAGGAGAGGGAAAGGCAATTAATATGTGTCATGTGTGTTTTAAAAACTAAGTATTGCTAAGTTTTGAGTGTCAGCAGGTTTCTTTTATCTTACAGGCTAACATAGAGAAAACTAACGTCTTGGCTATAGGGAGTGTAAGCTCAGGGGGCCAGGCATCCCTGCCAGCTCCTTGAAGCATTTTTACTCCAGCTCCTAAGAATACCAGTCCATGCTATTTGAGGGCTTTTGTTCCTGGAGCTCTCTCTGTCAGCGACAGGAACTCTAGGTATTTTTGAGGAGGCAGCAGCATAGCCTGGGAGGGTGAGTGGTTACCCAGCAGTCGTGCTCGGAGGTGAGCCAGGTAGATGTGCTGAGGTACATGGAGATACCGTATGATCGTACAAGGGTTGAACGGAGGACATGATTCCAAAAAAGATTGTTCTCAATGTGTCGTCTGACTCAACCAGCTGGCAGATTACACTTGCCAAGTCGCTTCCTTTCCTTCTAAGTCATTTGGCTCCATATTCCCTTGAATATGCCTGTGAGGAAAGTAAGATGTGTCGCCCCATCCACTTAGCCTTCCTGAAAGGACATTAGTGATGCCCTAGTGGTCACCAAGCTACCATGAAATGCCACCACTCCTACTCAGTTGTACCAAATGCAAGTAGAGGGGACAAACTGTGGGAGACAGATTTAGTGCCATCGTGGTTGTCTGCCACTCTGCCCAGTATGATCCCAGCAACCCACGAGATCTGAAGGAACAGGACTGGTGAGTAGCTTTAGGGCTATGGCCGTACTTCTTTAGGAACGTCATGATTGGAGTCAGGTTGATTTTTTTTTTTTCTTTTTAGAGGTGGGCAGTACTTTTTCCCATTTCTCCTGTTACCTATCTTTTGATCTCTATCTAATCTCAACACTAATAATTTTCTGCTGTTGACCTGATCAGATTTCAGTGCTAGAAAAGAATTCTAAAATCTCTTGTGTGCTGTCCTCAAGTCTTTGGGATACACAGGTACTCCTCCTTGGGAACAAACAAACTGAGACAGACACAGTGTGGCCTTGCTCTGAGTTTCAGTCTGGTGACTTGTGGCCATGAGAGAGAGCTTGATATGAAAGCTAAGTCATGTTTAATGGGACAGGGTAAGGACAGGAGAGAAAAGCTGTTAGGCTTTCCCTGTGCTAAACCTATCTCCTGGGAGCAGGCACTTCCTCCTAGCTAGCCACCATCACAGCCTCACCAGCAGCAGCCTCAAGACTCAGTAACATTTCCAACTTAGGAAAAGCTACACAGACGCATAGAGGATATGACATTGTTCATCTGCATGATCCTGACAGAGCCTTGGTATTTTCACAGTGTAAGCAAATTGCATATCTTTGCTGTCTCATAAACCATCGCTGACATCCCCACGGGAGCACACATAATCCTTTCTGAAAATCAGAAGTTGTGTTACAAGAAAGTGGTTTGGGTAATTTCTTTTGTATTTACACATTATTCAATTATATTAAAACATGATTTTATTTACATTCTATCAGTTTTGATTGTGTTTCCCCAGTGCTCAATGAGAATAAATATGAAAATCACAGTTTTTTCTGTAAAAGAATTACTTTATATTTAAAAATCCAATAAACTTCTCATTCCACTTAACTTGCCTCTGTGTGGAATTCTTTCGGAGTCAGATGATCTCTGTTTCCTTTTAAGCCCAGTTACTGTGATTCATTTTTTCACCAGTTGCTTTCCATATGGTCCTCTGAGACTGGGAATGCCTCTCAGAGCGAGTTATGCTGCAAGAACATGAAGCCCCCACTCCATCAACACAAATGAGCTCAACTTCTGACACGTTCGCAAACCACTTCAGCACCCTCTTTCTGAACTCTGCAGAAGTGTGTGTGTGTGTGTGTGTGTGTGTGTGTGTGTGCGCGCGCGCACGTGCACACACACGTCTGTGAGTGTGCGTATGTGTGTATGTGTGCGTATGGGAACACACACATGTCTCTCTGTGTATGAGTGTGTATGTGTGGCCTTTTAATGCTAGACCCAAGTAAGTAGGTCCATTGAGGTGGGCCTGGTGGAATTCTACCCTCGTTTGACACTTTTTCTCCACTTGTACTATGACTATTTCTCAAACACCACAATCACTCTTTGCTTAGGCACCATGAGGAATGCAGGTATAATCCAAAGTGGGGCGAGTGGATAGTACAGATCTCTAGGAGAAAGGGATGGATGAATCAGATACAAGGGAGCAAGACCGCATTTACGCACTTGGCATTTAATCATTCTTCATGCTCTGTCATCATCTTGTCCTCATTTATATTCTAAGAATAACAGAAAAAAAAAAAAAAACAAGTTCACTTTTTCATTCAGCAGATGTCAAGAAAACAAAAACACCCAGTGCACTAAGCCTTAGGGTATAAGCTTACTAAAGTATGACTGAGTCTCCCATCACAAAAACTGGAGAGAAGCCCTTCTCTCTCTCCAGCACCTGGTCAAACATCTGAGATTTGTGAGCAGGAGGGCTCTCACAGAGGCAGCTGTTTTTAAAGCTGCCACATAGAAGGTTCATCTTTGAATGCATGGTGAGTACATCATGAATCCTGGGGAAATTCAGGAAGTTGAAATCATAAGGAGCATGGATGATGTAATTTTCCTTTCCCATCTCTTCACCTTCTCAGTCACTTGATGCTCTTTGACAAGCCCATTCTGTTCTATGTAGTCTAATGTTCTGTGTACCCATTTTGTCCTACTTGAGATTCTGAGAGATAGAAGGACCTTTAGAGACCATTCACGATGACCTGCCAAAGAAAAACTAAGTCCCAGCGATATAAAAGCATTTCCCCAACGTCCAGAATCATGACAAGGCAGAGCTTGAGTCCTGTCACCTGACTCAGTGCAGGGCTAGCATACAGATTGTTTAATGATGTGTGACAATAATGATACAGAGTTGAGCAAACCTGTGATGTCCCTAGACCCAAAGCAAAGATTCTTAACACAATATTTCAGAAAGAAATAAACCAGGAAAGAATAGCAGTATTTCAACAAGGAATGGTTAGCAGAGAAAATAGCAGCCACATAGTTAAATCTGCATGGACTGTTATACTGAGCAATCCTTTTACTTGAAAAAATAAACCAGCAAAGCTGAAATTCTGGACAGCATTAAAATGTAAGCACAGTGAACAAGAATTTAAGCTGTGAGAGTTTTTGTTGATTTAGGTAAAGGGTGCAGTTGGATAACCAGATTTTGAAATTAAATTTATATGTAAATGTTTCAGTAGCTACCATGTAAAGAAAGAAAGTATATACCCACAAAAATCAATAGGAAAAAAGGTGGAGTAAAAAGATGGTAATGCAGTCTGTCATCAAACTCTCTGTGTAGCCAAAGATGACCCTGAGCTTCTGAATACCCTGCCTCCATATCTTGCATGGTAAAATTTATACATGTGCAACCACACCCAGTTTACATTGGGATGTGTGGGAGACCGTATCTGGTCCTTCATGATACTCTACCAATTGAGCTACATCCTCAGCTCCCAAATCAAAGATTAAAAAAAGAGAAAAGAAAAAAAAAATGAGACAAATGTAAAACATGTAAAAGCCTGAATTCACACACACACAAACATGCACTTGCACACACACACACACACATAAAATAATGTTAAGGAGCACATAAGTACAGTACAGCTAATGATCTTAAAGCAGAAGATACAAAGAACTAGGTATAGCAGACTAGGAGTATGAGCTGTCAGAATACCAGCAATAGCTTCAGGATTGAAGTTTGCACAAAGAAAAGAGGAATGAAGAGGTCACCTCAGCCCTTAGAAAATTCCACCAGACCCCCCCCCCTCCTGGAAGCTAAAGGTCATAAAGAACATAGGCACCCCTCCCCTCTGGAAGAGAGGGGCTAATTACATCCCTCAGACCACAGGGAGGGAGGAACCAGCCACCTGGAGCTCAGAGACACATTGCTAAGACCATTGGCCACCCACCTCATTTCCTATAGAATAATCAGTTTAAAAGTCACACTGTTCTGCCAATCATATTGTGCTTAATGGTGGTGGCCCTGAGAATTGTGTAAAGGCTTGCTGGATAGGCTGCACAGGGTCACTCTCTCCCTATGTGCAGGGTGGCCCCAGCATACTGGATTAAATAAAATTGCTCTTGCTTTTGCATTGAAAACAAACAAACAAAATATATACATTTAAAGAGCATGAATTCATAACTACAAATTACAGTACACATAAATGGTTTAGAATTTACAATTAAATATGACTTTTTAAGGAGTAGATTAAAATGAAATCCGACTTCATGCTAAAATATAAGTCAGAAACAGGTCAAAATAACAGAATGGGTACTGAATCAGTAACTATTTCCATAAACAAACAAATTTGAGTAGATCCATTAGTATCAAATCAGACAAAGGAATTTTTTTATTTCTTTAATATTTTTTATTACGTATTTTCCTCAATTACATTTCCAATGCTATCCCAAAAGTCCCCCACACCCTCCCCCCCACTTGCCTACCCACCCATTCCCATTTTTTGGCCCTGGCGTTCCCCTGTACTGGGGCATATAAAGTTTGTGTGTCCAATGGGCCTCTCTTTCCAGTGATGGCCAACTAGGCCATCTTTTGATACATATGCAGCTAGAGTCAAGAGCTCCTGGGTACTAGTTAGTTCATAATGTTGCACCTTCAGGGTTGCAGATCTCTTTAGCTCCTTGGATACTTTCTCTAGCTCCTCCATTGGGGGTCCTGTGATCCATCCAATAGCTGACTGTGAGCATCCACTTCTGTTTGCTAGGACCCGGCCTAGTCTCACAAGAGACAGCTATATCAGGGTCCTTTCAGCAAACGCTTGCTAGTGTATGCAATGGTGTCATCATTTGGAGGCTAATTATAGGATGGATCCCTGGACATGGCAGTCTCTAAATGGTCCATCCTTTTGTCTCAGCTCCAAACTTTGTCTCTGTAACTCCTTCCATGGGTGATTATTTCCAATTCTAAGAAGGGGCAAAGTGTCCACACTTTGGTCTTCGTTCTTCTTCAGTTTCATGTGTTTTGCAAATTGTATCTTATATCTCACTATACTAAGTTTCTGGGCTAATATTCACTTATCAGTGAGTACTTATCATTTGAGTTCTTTTGTGATTGTGTTACCTCACTCAAGATGATGCCCTCCAGGTCCATCCATTTGCCTAGGAATTTCATAAATTCATTCTTTTTAATAGCTGAGTAGTACTCCGTTGTGTAAATGTACCACATACTGACAAAGGAATTTTTATCTGCCAATTTATTTTATTTTATTTTATTTTAGTATTAAGACATTATTAATTTGTAAGAAACTTTAATTTTATGAACTAATACCTACCTATTCTTCTATATTTTATTTATTTTGTTGTGGAGAGACAATTGCCACTTTACATTAATGGAGTTCAGAAGACAACTGTTGGAATTCCATTCTTTTCTTTCATTATGTGAAATTGAACTTAGGTCATCAGATTTGGCTTAGCATGCACCATTACCTTCCCAGCCATCTCACTTGCATATAAACATAAAATGTAAGAACACATATTCTAAACTTAGTAAGTGTAATGATACCACTTCAGCAGTATTTATAAAACTAAGGTGAAAATCCATAAATTCAAATCCCTGACAGGATCCTAACAGAAATCTCTCCATGACTATAAGATTTTAAAAAAAAAAAATCACTAAAGACATAGAAGATTTCAATATTATTTTAAAACTCAATAGTTATACAAAGGTTCATACACAACACGTTAAAAATAAGCACTCCATTTTGAAATGTGCATTACCTTCTAGGCCAGTTGTCAGTGAAGTTCAAAGCATTGTTTTTCAAGGCACATGTTATGATCACATTGAAGGTTTAGTTCCTACTTTAAAAAGTTAAGGTCTTAGTGAGGGTTTTACTGCTATGAAGAGACACCATGACCAAGGCAACTCTTTTAAGAACAACATTTAATTGAGACTGGCTTACAGGTTCAGAGTTTTAGTCCAGTATCATCAAGGAGCATGGCAGCTTCCAGGCAGGCATGGTGCAGGAGGATCTGAGAGTTTTAGATCTTCATCTGAAGGCTACTAGGAGGAGACTGGCTTTCAGATAGCTAGGATGAGGGTCTTAAAAGCCACACCCACAGCGACACACTTCCTTCAAGACCAAACCTCCAAATAGTGCCACTCCCTGGGCTAAGCATATACAAACCATCACAGTTAAGCTGTAAAAACTTAAAATACTTGGAATAGCAGTAAACCCTGGGTCTGCCCACTCCAAGTATCTATCTGACCCTTGCTCAGGTCCAAATAAAATTCCTGGCTTTACCCTGTACAGATTCACAAGCTCCTCATTTCCTCTACACTTACTTTAGCCAACTAGCCAACTGCCCAGACTTGAGGTACACCCCTGGTAAGCTAAAACTTGATTGTTAAATGCACCACTTAAAAGCTTAACTCTCCTGTCTTGGATTGAAGAAACTTTGTGTGTGTGTGTGTGTGTGTGTGTGTGTGTGTGTGTGTGTGTGTGTGTCTCTGTGTGTGTGTCTGTGTGTGTGTGTGTGTGTGTGTGTGTGTGTCTGTGTGTGTGTGTAACAAAAATCCCATCATAAAAACACAGGCAATAGGCTAAATCAAGAGAATACCCTCTCCCCCATCACCAGTCCTATTAATGATGCTCCCCAAAGAGAGCAACTTAGGAGAAGTTTAACACGCAAAATTCAAAACAATTGTGAAGGTATTTAGTGAGTTCAAAGACTTCAAACAGAACACTAACACCTGAATGAACTTAAAAAGGACAGTAATAAAATTACTGAAACCCAGGAAGGAAGACACAAACAGGTAAATGAAATAGACAATTCAAGATATGAATATTAAATCCAATCAATAGATTGGAGTAAAGAATGGAGCAGGAAGTGAAAAATTCAATGAACCTAATAATAATAAAATAAAAAGTTCAATGAAACTGCCACCAAAAACCCCAGGGCACACAAAAGATACACTGCTAGGCTTAAATATATAGTCAAGGAGCCAGATCATTTTATATAATATTTCTGAAGAGAATATGTGGGAACTTTATGACCCTAGATAATGATTCCAGGCTAAAGAAATATTTAATATATTTAATATTTAACATTTCTAATAAAACCATAGAAGAAAATTTCCCAATTGGAGAAATTATGATGAATAATTTTAACATGATTTTGAAGTGAGTTTGCAGGTATTTTATTGAGAAGTTTTCTCTTTATATTTATCAGGGAAGGGGGCGTGAGTGTGTGTGTGTGTGTGAGTGTGTGTGTGTGTGTGTGTGTGTGTGTGTGTGTGTGTGTGTGTGTGTGCTTGCACACGTGCATGTCTAGTTTTGGCATCAAGGTAATATTAGCGTTATAAAATGCTTCAAAGCACTCTTTTTATTTCAAGGAGTAAAGTAAAGGGAAAAGAGGCCCATAAAACACTAAACAGACAGGATCAAAAAGTACATTCCTCACCAAGTATTATAACCAAATAGTAAAACAAAAAGGTACCTACTGCAAATTGCAAGAGAGAAGGACCAGGTCTGTTATAAGGCAGAGGCATCAGAATAACAGCTAATTTGATAGACAGTTTTTAAATCAGATATGTTTAAAAAGATGTATTCCAAGTTAAAAAAGAAAAATGTCAACCCAGAATATTATACCCAGAAAAACTATCTAGTAAAATTTAAGGATTAAGATTTTTCATGACAAGAAGAGACTAAAATGCTAAACCTCACATAGAATGTTAGAAGGAAAATTCTTGATTAAAGAGAAAGATAAACATATACAAGATTCTACAGAGTAAAGATAAACAGTGCTAGAAAAGTTCATCAAAAGAAGTATAAGAAAATAATGGGAAATAACAAAATGGTGGGAATTAATGCACATCAAAAATAACTCTGAATATTTAAGTTTTATCTGAATATTGAATTCAATATCTGAATATTGAAAGTTGTAATGGTATCAACTTCCCAATAAGAAGGCACACACTACCAGATTGTATTAGAAAATAAGTTCCAAATTTTTGCTACTTCCAAGAAATATCTTACCATGAAAGATAGACTCCATCTGTCTTTAAAACAGCAGAGTGGTACTCCAAGCAAATAGGACTAGAAAACAAGTAGACCTACCTATTCTTACATATTAAATATATTAAATAAAATATGTAATATATTACATATAACATGTATTTAAAAATAGACTTCAAATGAAAAATAATGAGAACTTAACATCACTTTATATTCACTAAGAAAACAAATCATCAGGTTGATGTTACATTTTTAAATATATATGTCTCAAACACAAGTGAACCCAATTTCTTAAAACACATCTACTGTATATGAAAGCAGAAATTAACCCCAACACAGTGATAGTGAGAGATTTAAACAACCCACTCTTACCAATAGAGAGGTCATTACAACAAAAAGTAAACAGAAACACTAGAGTTAAATGACTACATAAATCAAATGAACCTAGCATGTTTCTATAGAACATTTCATCAAAACAATAAAAATATACTTTCCCCAAAAGATATTACATACTATGACCCAAAGGAAACCTTAATGAATATATGACAATATTGAAATGGCATCGTACATTCTCTAAGCACAGCAGGATAAAACTAGATATCAATAGCAACAGAAACTATAGAATGCATATAAAACATGGAAATTAAACAACACATTGAATGACGAGTGGGTCACTGAAAAAATTAAGAAGGATTTTTTAATTTTAAAATTGAATAAAAGTAAAAGCACATTATACCAAACTCTATTAAGACATAATGAAGGCAGCCCTAAGAGGGAATTTTATAGCACTAATGCCTTTATTTAAAAATTAAGGAGTTTCAAATAATGATGGCTCTTAGAACAATCTTTTCTTTCTTTCTTTTTTTTTTTTTGTTTTTGTTTTTGTTTTTTGTTTTTCAAGACAGGGTTTCTCTGTGTAGCCCTGGCTTTCCTGAAACTCACTCTGTAGACCAGGCTGGCCTCAGAAATCCGCCTGTCTCTGCCTCCTGAGTGCTGGGATTAAAGGCGTGCGCCACCACCGCCCGGCCTAACAAGAACAATCTAAAACCAAAAGCAGTAGATGAGAAGAAGCAATTGAGATCAAGACAAAAATTAATGAAATCAAAATGAACAAAATAAAACAAAGAATCAATGAAATAGAAGGTTCATTTTATGGAAAAATAAACAAGATTAACAATCCACTGTCCAAATTATGCAAAAGAATTAAAATAGGCAAATTAATAAAATTAAAGCTATAAAGGCATTTACAATATAGTTCAATGACATTGAGATAACAATGAGATATTCCTTAAACCCTTTGTCACATGAAATTGGAAAATCTGAAACTTCTAGATGTGTGTGACTTACCAAAATGATACTATTATATACAGTGAATAATTTAAACAGATCTCTAATTAGCAATAAGATTGAAGCAGTAATAAACAATCTCCAAACTAGAAAAGTCCAGGACAAGGTGAATTCACTGCAAAGTTTTACAAGACTTTTAAAGAACAAACACCAATTACCAAATCTTCCCAAATTATTCCTTAAAATAGAAAAGGCAAGAATGGTTTAAAGCATTTTATGAAGCTATGTTGCCTTGATACCAAAACTAGATACACACACACACACACACACACACACACACACTCATGATGAATATAAATATAGAAATTCTCTCTCTCTCTCTCTCTCTCTCTCTCTCTCTCTCTCTCTCTCTCTCTCTCTCTCATTTTTATTTTTTTCAAGACAGGGTTTCTCTGTGTAACCCTGGCTGTCCTGGAACTCACTTTGTAACTAGGCTGGCCTCAAACTTAGAAATCTGCCTGTCTCTGCCTCCCAAGTGCTGGGATTAAAGGCGTGTGCCACCACTGCTCTGCTAGTATAGAAATTCTCAATAAAAGCTGGCAAACTAACTTCAAAAATCACATTCAAATCTTGTTTATTCATCATAATCAAGTTGGTGTCATTCAAGAGATACAGGAATAGTTCAATATACACAAATTAATGTAATGTATCATATTATGTATAATATAATTACATTAATATAATGTATAAATGAATAAAAAGTCACATAATAATAGCTCAAGAAAAGGCTTTTGACAGAACCCAACAACCATTCATGGTAGAAATCATGGAGAGTCTAGAGATAGGAGCATACCACATACCATACTATAATAAAGGCTATTTCTGATAAACACATAGGCAATAATATGCTAAACAAAGGAAACCTCAAAGCATCCCACGAAGATTAGTAACAAGATAAGGGTGCCTTCTCACTCCTCTCTTATTTAATACAGTCCTTGAATTCTCAGTTTTCTATAAAACCTAGAAATAAAGTATAATATGAGCCAGCTATACCATTTCTGGGAATATACCTAAAGGGTTCTACATACCAGAGATAACTGCACGTCCATACTAGTTGTGGCTCTATTCACAATAGGAACAAGAGTAAGCAGCTAAGCTGTCCATCAGCTGGTGAACAGACAATGAAAATGTGAAGCACACATACAATCCAGCTGTAAAGAAAAATAAAATTATCAGGTAAATGGATGAAACTAGAACAAAAAAAAAAATAGTGAGAGGGATAAGATGGACCCAGAGGAACAAACACAACATCTCTCTCACATGAAGAACCTAGCTTAGACTTTTTAAGTTGCATTTATTTGTCTTGGAAAACCTGTGAAAACTAGGAAACTATTAGAGGTGGGGGTGCCTTGAAAGAAGAGGCAGTAGCACATAGGGAAAAAGGGAAGGAGAGATGTGGGGATACAGGGGACAGGAGGTTTTAGGGCTGTGGATGAGCAATTTGGTAGATGAGGGATCAAGGGGGATGAAGACAGAGACCAATAGTATATGGAAAAGTCTTATGGAAATCTATTTTGTATTCCAAATTTAAACAGACACGAGAGAGAGGGAGAGAGAGAGAGAGAGAGAGAGAGAGAGAGAGAGAGAGAGAGAGAGAGAGAGAGAGAGAGAGAGAGAGACTCTGAAGGAGTTAATTTGGTGTTAGAAACAGGTGTTTTACTCAACAAAATTTCCAGTCCTGGGTATGGAATAGCTCCACAGGAGTTGGTGAGGGAAACTTCAGAGTTGCTTTAAACAGTACAGGTCCTTGTAGGTCCTCTTGGTTTCCTACCATAACTAGAAAATTTGACACAGTTGTTAAGTACAACACACACATTGGTTGCAAGATACAGAGAAAGTAATTGAGATGGAAACATAGTCCCTGTATGCTAGCTTCCAACTGCCAATACATGCCATGCAGACTGTTGAGGGTGTAAAGGCACCAGTGATTCTACCCAGCTTGGACCTTATGAACCACATGATCAATCTACTGGGCAAGATGTGGCCATATATGCAACAGTGGTCTAAGAATGATAATCAACCACTCCTTGGTTGGGTGTGATAAAACAAAGCATTGTGAAACTCTATCTTCTAGAGTAACACAACCATTGCAAGCATGAACCCATGGCAACTGAGATTATCTGTACTGGGCCCACCCAAAACTGAATAGTTGTGACTTGAGTAAGGAGCTCATAGGGCCAACCTTTTATTGCTGAACTATTTATTGGCTATGAATAGAGTCTGTAAGAGGAAGAGTTGTTGACTTCAGCTGTGTGCCCTCTGCTGAGCCCACCAGGCCTTAACAAATAGATATCCCCAAATGCATGCTCACACAATTGGTCCTGATTGAGCTCAGAGTCATAAAACAAAGCTAGTTAATGTGAAAGTGAGTGAGGGAAGAGGGATTGGGATAGCCAGAGAGAGTAGGGAAATTGATGGAACAAGAAAATATCATCCTGAGTGAGGTCACTCATTCACACATGGTATGCACACACTGATAAGT
Source organism: Mus musculus (assembly GCF_000001635.26). Lineage (NCBI taxonomy): Eukaryota > Metazoa > Chordata > Mammalia > Rodentia > Muridae > Mus > Mus musculus. Next base: position 25,002,806 of record NC_000082.6, read on the forward strand.
GGATACTAGGCAAAAAGCTCGGAATACCCATGATACAACTCACAGACAATATGAAGCTCAACAAAAAGTGTGGATGTCTCAGTCCTTCTTAGAAGGGGGAAACAAAATCCTCATAGGAGGTAGAGAGAGGGAGGGACTTGGGAGGAAGGAAGGAGGTGGAGTGGGGAAAGGCTCAGATATGGGAGGAGACAAGAATGATATACAGAGGGTCAGGAAATTGAACAGAGATGTGCAGCAATGTGGGGGGTGGGTACTGGGGGTAGCCACCAGAAACTCCCAGATGCCAGGAATGCAAGAAGCTCCCAGGATCCCACGGGGATGAGATTGGCTGAAATGCCCAACAATGGGGCAGAAGAACCTGTAGAGACCATATCCAGAGGTTAGGCAAGGCTCTCGTTTGAGGGGTGGGACCACCCACTCATTTCCAAATTCGTATTGCAGAATTGCTCCTGTCTAAAGGAAATAAGGGCACAAAGTGTGGAGCAGAGACTGAAGGAAAGGCCATACAAAGACTGCCCTACTAAGGGATCCATCCCACATAGAGACACCAAACCCAGACACTTTTGTGGATGCCAAGAAGTACTTGCTGACAGGAGCCTGATGTAGCTGTCTCCTGAGAAGGGTCTGCTTGCAGCCAACCATTGAACTGAGCACAGAGTCTCCAATGGAGGAGTTCGGGAAAGGACTGAAAGAGCTGAAGGGGTTTGCATAGGATGAACAACAATATCAACCAACCAAACCCCCCAGAGCTCCCAGGGAGTAAATCACGAACTAAAGAGTACACATGGAGGGACCCATGGCTCCAGTTGCATATGTAGCAGAGAATGGCCTTATCTGGCATCAGTGGGAGGAGAGACCCTTGGTCCTGTGAAGGCTTGATACCCCAGTGCAGGGTAATGCCAGGGCAGTAAGGAGGGAGTAGGTGGGTGTGGGAGCACTCTCATAGAAGCAGGGGGAGGGAGGATGGGATAGGACTTTGTGGAGAGGAAATGGGGAAAGAGGATAACATTTGAAATGTAAATAAATAAAACATCCAATAAAAAAAGAAAGAAAAGAAAAGGGTAGGGGATGAGAGAGGTCAGATCATTACATAGAATTTGTGAAATTATGAAATAAAACTTAATTAGAAATTGTAAAAAAAAAAGAGTTGGGATAATTTATTTTAAGGACCTCATAACTGAATACAAGGTCTAAAGAGATCAAAATGTGTGGCTGTTAGTTCAAATAGCTTCTAGAAGGATATAATTCTTCAGTGGTTAAACAAGAAAGCAAAGTGAAAATGAGCGGAGCTTCTCATTCATCTTAGGTTAGCAGAAGAATAGAAAAAAAATCCCAAAATATAAGAAGGGAGATAAAACTATAAAGAACTAAAACCACTGTAGAAAAAGGGACCTATAAAATAAATCTAAATTTGGTACTTCAAAAGAGTAATTACAAGTGTCAGAAAATGCTGATCAAGAAAAAAAAAACTTTAAAGAAAGCATAAATAAACAATATTTACTTGCAGATACAGCAACTGAAAGAGGAGAATATCATGAGCAATTTGATAAAACAAAAATCCTAGGAAACTAAGCAAAAAATGAGCCAGAAATAAAGGCTATGGAGCGTTCATTAGAATTCAATGAATTGTATTAGTAGTTTAAAATCTTCTCAAAAGTAGACCCAGCTGGATGGCATAGCAGGTAAAAGTGCTTGCTGGGTAACCCTGACCAACTCACTTCCATCCCTGAACTCACAGTGCTGGGAAACAACCAAATTCTGAGGGTCCTCTGCCCTCCAAAAGTGCTCCAGGGCAAGCATGAGCCGGTACTGTACCTGCATAGAACTTGACTGCTAGCCTCCCCTGGGGTCCCACAGTGAGTGCTCTAGCCTAGTGTGACCACCCCCTCCTGTACTGGAGCTGACCACTAGGCTCCATAACACCTCTTTTCCTGTACCCACCCACAGCTCCCTTTGTGCCACCCTATCACCCCACTCTTTACCCAGACTTCCCAGGTTCACCACCAGGGGCTAGACTAAAGAACACCCTGACTTCTTCACCCATGCCTTCCCTCAGTGTAACAGATTTAGCCTGGGCCTCACAACCAGTGTTTCAGCCTAGGCTGGCCTTCCCTGCCCTCAGTGCAAAAGAGCTCTAGACTTGAGCCTTGATCCACATCAATCCATAAAACCCTAGGATACTCTCACATCATATCCAACCTTTCCACTTAGGTCTATATATCCCCACTCTCTAGCTTGGAGCAGGAAGCACATCCTGTATACCAGTCCAGTCACATCTGTCCACCTGACTTCATTTTTCACATGACAGTCTCAACCTCTAGACCCAACCCACCTTCTCAATGTTTTCTCTTCTTGACCATCCTCTCCACATGCCCAGATCTCATTGCAATAATAACACCAAAAAGAAATACCAAGCCAGTTTCTTCTCTCTAAAACCTACCAGTTTGGGCATAGAAATGTGTGCCAATGAGAATTACCTAAATGAACTCCAAGTAAGCTGTTCTAAAAGAACAATCAAAATACTCAGAGAATTCATGTAATTTCAGGAAGACACAAAAAAATAACTCAATGAATCAAGGGGAAAGATCTTGAGGAGAGTAAACACCCAAGAGATAGACAAGAAAACACAAATATACAGCTGATGGAAAGATAGAGGCAACCCAAGGCTTGAGAATGGAATTCATCCAAGAGATAGGAACTGAGGAAGTCTCAAGCTGAAATGAAGATGCATTTGGAAAACTCAATAGCCCAACTAGAAAACTTGAAGCCTTTTAGGAAGAATGGATCAAGTAGAAGGCAAATTATCAGGTTAAAAGATAAAATAGTGTAGCTGAGATCTCACAAATGGTTCTCAACCTGTGGGCCATGACCCCTTTGGGAGTTGAATGTGCACAGTGGGTACATATCATATATTTACTTACATTACAATTTATAACAGTAGCAAAATTACAGTTATGAAGTAACATGAAAAATAATTTTATGGTTGAGGTCACCACAACAGAAGAAACATCACTAGGAAGGGTTAGAACCACTGATCTATACCAAATAAGCAAGGAACAAAAAAATAAATAAATAAAACAAAGAAACACATAAACAAAAAATAAACACAGGAAAGAAAGACTGAAGAAATGTGGAGCACCATTAAAAAAAAATACCCTTCAAATTGTAGGCATATATGAAAGAAAAGAATCCTGAGTTAATGGCATAGACCAGATTTTCAACAAGATCATAGAAGAAAACTTCCCCAAACTAAGGAAAGACATACCTACACAAATATACAAAACACAGAGCACAAGATAGATACCACCAGAAAAGAAAATGCCCATGAAATATTATAATTAAAATACTAAGTATATATAAAAAAGAAAGAGTATTGAAAATTCAAGCCACATGTAAAAGAAAACCTATCAGAATAACATCTTGCTCCTCAATGGAAATTTTGAAAGCCAGAAGAAGTAAGTCCCAAAAGAGTATGAGGGTCAACATAGACTAATATACCCAGAAAAACTATTCCCTATAATTGAAGAAGAAGGAAATTTACCACAGTATAATCAGACATATCTATCTGCTACCTACAATAGCACATCTTATATTTAAAGAAAGGCACCACCTTAGAATAAATGTTAGACAAAAAAATTGCAATCAAATGGGGACCATAAGGTTTCACCAACATAACTGTCAAAACTGAGTGTCAGGGTGAGCCTACAAGGCTTCAACCCTACACAGAGAACTATAAGCAACTGAGGAAGCTGGAAAAGGGTGTGGTGGCTGTCCTGAAATAAGAACACACCAATTCAACTCTGAACTATATAGTATAATCAGTGTAAAAGTGAAAGGGGCACAAATAAACTACAGAAGAGTGTAATGTATAAAACTAAACCACTGTTCATTCTGAGTATTAAGTATATGCAAAAGAATGTATTTAAAAGGTATTATCAAGTTTACTATATACAATGTATATGAAATAATCTATGTGAATATATTGTCAATACAATACATGTCATTGTGGGCAAAACAAGTACAGATTTTGCTATGTATTTTGAAATAACTATATACAATAGAAACAAAAATGTGAATTGAGGGAACTATGAATATCCTTTTAAAAATGGAGAAGATACTAATGGAGAAAAATCATAAAACAACACTAAAATGCATTAAAGTCACAAGAGCCTCTGTGCATCATGTTCAAACACAGGCAAATACTATCACAATAGTATAGTTTTAACTACAGGATCCATAGACTTAGTGAAATTCTGATATGAGCCTCACAAGAAGGTTCCATGAGCTTTAACAAGCTAATTCTGAAACTGCCATGAGGAATAATTTTCATTGTCAAATGAGACTTTCTATAAAGCTATAGTCATTAAGAGAGAGCATTGCTTGTATTAAAACAGACAAATAAAAAAATTTAAAAAAAAAAAAAACAAAACAGACAAATGTAGGGAGGGGCCACAACTGATAATTTTGAACTATTGTCATCTGTCTCTGGTAATCTGAAAAATCACAGAACTTATTGCTGGACACTGGTAAGATAGGTACTGAGAGTGTCTATGTGGGAACAAACATAACCAATGCTTCATGTGTTTATACAAATCTAAGACTTAGAGTAAAAATCATTATGACCTGCAGGTTACAAACAATTTCTTAAATAAAATACAAATTGCAAAAGCTGTAAATAAAAGAATGTATGTTTAAGTTCTATTAATGGTAAGGAGTTTAGTTAATGAAGAGTCAGTAACTTCTGGGAAAGAGCTCTTTGCTAGACATAAAACTGACAGAAAATTAATAAATTCCTAAGGCAAAGAAAATCAATAAAGTAGTAGCCACAAGGACTTTGTCGGAGATGCAGCATACATCAACAATTGAGAGGTGGGCTGGGGTGGGGGGAGCAGGGGGGGGGTGGAGTTAGTTTTAGAGAAATGAAAGTTAAAGCTAATAAGAATTGTAGAAATCAGGAAGGACTTGAGGGGTAAGTTGGATCCACATGTGTTATCTGCAGGTAAAATAATAAAATATTTAACAAAAATAAAGCAAAATAAAGAAACAAAAGCTAAAATTGCTATTTTATTGTAACTAGATTCAGAGGGAAACAAGTTCATCCCAGCATTTGGGGGCTTTATTCTGTCTTTGTTTGTTTCTTGTGAATGTTTATTTATTGGGATTCTGTCTGGTTCAACATTATGTGGGCTTTGTGTGTGCTGTCACAGTTTCTTTGTCATCAGTCCTGTTTTATCTGGAAGACAGTTTCCTTGGCGACATCCACCAACACAGGCTCTTAACAGTCTTGCAGCCTCCTCTTCTGCACAGATCTCTGAGGGGAGGAGCTTGATGAAAACGTGCCATTTAGAATTGGGTGCTCCCTTTTAGAGTTGAGTGCTCCAAAGGCTCTCATTTCACATTGCCCAGCTGTAGGTCTCTATAATATTTAACATCCACTGAAAGAAGAAGTTCTCTGCTGAGGGTTGAGTAATACAATGATCTATGGGTATAACAATATGTCATTAGGAGTCATTTTATTTTTATGTTCACCCAACAGAAGAGCAGTAATAGGTTTTCCCCTGTGAATTTTCTATCCTCAGGTTCTTAGATACTTTAGCAGTGTCAGGTACAGATTACACACATGGTGTGAGCCTTAAATCAAATTTTTTAAGCGGCTGGTTACTCTGGTGGTTTGAATGAGAATAGCTGCTATAGACTCCTAGGTTTGAATACTTGGTCCCTAGTTAGTAGAAAAGTTTGTGAAGGATTAGGAGGTGTGGCTTTGCTGGAAGAGGTAAGTCGCTTGGCTTTGGAGATTCTACGGGCTCAGTGGCACTCCCAGTTTGATTGCTTGTCTCCTACTTGTGGATGAAAATAAGAGATCTTGTTTGTTTCTGCCACCATACCTCTCCTCTGCCATCCTGAACAGTAACACTCTAAAACCATTTAATTAATCCCAAGCAAACACATTGTTTTATAAGTTTACCCGTTGCTGGTATGTTGTCATAGAAATAAAGTAACTAAAACTTCACAGCAATAAAAAAGTAACTATGATCGCTATCTCCTTAACATTTGTGGCACTGTAGCAACAGTGCAGGTCACTGTTGTCACAGAGTTTATAAACTAGGCAAGAATGGTAATGACTTTTGACCTCTTGTAGATTGTATCTTCCAGCAGAATGAATGCTAGTCAGTAGGGGGAAATTTTTCAATTGAGTACCAGCTTGATTTCTCCATGTTCTGTGACATTAAAAATGGTGATCTTTCCATCAGCTTGTGGAAGATAACTAATTCTATAATGTTTTAGGAGGGCGTCTATGGGACTCCTTTGGCCAATGATTCAAAAACGAAATAAATTTCTGGCTTGGGGGTTTGATTTTGTTTGTTTGTATGTTTGTTGGTTTGTTTTATAGCATAAGATATTTAGTTGGGGTATTGTCTCCCCTCCAATATGCTAGCTCTATTTAAAACTCCTTCCATGTATGGATATACTTTAGGAAGCTTTGGTAATAGTGAGCTTCCATACAACTTTTCAAAAGACCTTTAGTGTTCGTTATCTCTCCCCAAACGCCCTGCTCTCCCTAGCCCTCTCGTTCCACTCCATTTATTCTTCTTGTTTCGATTTCCTCATTATATCACTGTGTTATAGTTCTCCTTCCTCTGTCCCCTCTTCCTTCTCCCTCCTTCTCCCTCCTGGTCCTGAGTGAAGTAACCTAGATCCAGAAAGAGAAACACTATATGTTTCCTCTTATACGGGGATGTTAGTGTTTAAGCTTTAAATATGTGCGTTTCATTTAGAATATTCACAGAAGTTAGGTAGGAGATATATCTATCTATATATCGAGATACACACACACACACACACACACACACACACACACACACACACACACACATTCTCCCACATGTAACTTCTTTTGTAAATTAGAATAAGAACAATTAGAAAATAAACAAAACTTTCTATGTGGACCACAAAATTCTCTATTTCCATGACTTTTTCTATGCTCCTTGGCATATGTGGCAAATTCTCTAAGAATTTCAGCCTAGAATTTCCAAGGCACAAAGTAGACACCACTGTTCTCCTACTCTTTATACCTCACCCTTGTGTGTGTGTGTGTGTGTGTGTGTGTGTGTGTGTGTGTGTGTGTGTGTGTGTGTGTCTGTCTGCCTGCCTGCCTGCCTGCCTGCCTGCCTGCCTGCCTCTTTCTCCCTCCCTCTTTTCTTCTACAGAATATAACAAAACTTTCTGAACATGGCCTGAAATCTTTCAGCTTTCTTTCTAGCTTTTTTGATTCTCAAGAAAATGTTCGTGGCCAGTTGCTACAGGGTATTTGATCACACCATAAACCCTGAGATTGTCTTGTTTACTGGGAAAACCTGTTTTTAGTTGTGGTGCGGCTCAGCTTTAGCACACACCTTTAATCCAAGAGTTTTCTGCTTGAATATTGTAAATAGAATTAAATAAATTCAACCACAGATGAAGAAGCAGAGCAAGAGACCAATTTACAGGAAGTGAACATAGGATTATTAAGAAAAAAAATATAGCAAGTAAGAGGAAGTCAGGAAGATGGATAGAGAGATGCACAGGAAGTAGAAGGAAAGGTCAGCTGGATCCTTTCTCTGCCTCTCTGAGCTAACAGGCTTTCACCCCAGCATCTGGCTTCCAAGTCTTCATTGATAAAATCAAAGGATTGATATTTTGTTAAAAACAACAGCTGATGGTATGTATAATTTAATAATAAATTAATAAATATATGAAGCCCATGACAGTATTTTTTCCTGTTACATATCTTCGTACCACTGATATATGCTTTTTCATATGTAGAAAAAAACTAAACGTTATTTCCTACTTCTAAATTTCCATCTAGACTGTGTTTTATTCAGCCCCGTATATAGGACATATGAAGTTCTTGAGCTAATATGTACTGCATAGATGCATGAATGAATAAACACATGAATGAAAGACTGTCTCTGTGGGATGAGTGTTATCTCCTGTGAGGTCACTGAGCAGGAAGAAATCAATTATGCTCCTCAGGAGAAAATATGATCGGCTGGTTTACTCTTGTCCTTTGTCACCTCCACGGTGACAAAATTCTACTGCATTATTTTTCCCTTTCAGATCTTTGTTGGTTGGTATGCAAAAATATTTTCCCTGTGACCCGTGAAGAACTGTTTTATATTCTGTAAGGTAATGGGAGGAGAAGGGGTCTTTTCTGTATTGTAACAGGGCATAAGGGGTCTTGACTCATTCAAACATGGAGGAAATTGCACAACTGGAGTGGCTTCATCTGAGCCATAGTGAATGCAAACGAGTGATGTCAAGCCAACCTAAACTACCCCATTGTTCTTAGTGTGACTAAAAACTGACTAATATTACTTCCTCTGGCGTGTTTTTTTTTTTTTTTTTTTTTTTTTTTTCCTGCTTCAGCACAATGGAAAAGTTCCAGGCTGCTGTTCTACTTCACTGTCTGGACAAAATGATTTCCTCTTGTCACAGCCACTTGAGACTAAAAACAGTAGAAGTGGGAGTTGGAACTCCGAGCTCCCAAGAGTATGCTTCAGTTTAGCCCTGTGATTGTTCTGAGATATTCACCAAAACTATAAATAATAGTGAAACCCAAATAGGACCAGACTGCCTATGTGAGCTGGAGAGGGCCCTTATACTTTCCCGTTTTTATTCTGAGGCTTTCAGGATTGCTAAGACGTCAAGCCAAGGAACTGTGGTTGAATGTGGAGTCTCTCTTCTGTTCAGCAGCTGTTTCTTCAAAAACAAGTCCTCCTACCTTGGGGCTGCTAACAGTTTCCACCTCCTCCCTGTAGATTGTTCTTTGTTCTGTCCTCTGGGAGATGGCTGATGTTTGCACACTCCAAAGAGGCTCAGAGCCATGCTCTGTGTGGACTAAGTCACTGGAGACATGACTAGTGATGACTTTACTCAGAAAGAAAATGAAGTCAGCCAAACCACAGCAGCAGGGATGCCTTTCAGGCTTAGAAATGGAGGGCACCTTTCTTTCAAAGTGGTCTCATGGGAGACAGAGTGGTTTCATTCTCTCACCCCAGTGTTACTATGGATACATAACCAAAGATATGTGACCGGAGGGAATCAAGGTGGCTCAGCAGGTAAGAGTCCTTGTTTCTAAGATTGATAACCTGAGTTTAGACCACAGAGTGCACGTGGTGGAGGAAGAGAACTAGCTCCCACTCTGTTGTCCTCTCTGTCCTATGATCTCTACATGTTCCTTGTAGCACATGTGCATCCATACAATATAGATACATACATACACACATACATACATACATACACACATACATGCATACATACATACATGCATGCATGCATGCATACATGCATACATCAACTACTTCTATATATCATTGCCTCCATATGTTTCTACAGTTAAGCTTTCCTCTAAACAATAAGCTACCTCAGCTCCCCTTTGCCCTCACTGGTGGCAGTTAGGCTCAACTGTACATTGCTACTTGCATAGAAAGCTTGTAATCCTTTGGCAAAGGGGAAAAAATCTCTCTGCAAGACTTTCAGCCCTTCTCATTTTCTTGGGAAAAAGAACATTCTAGAGGAAACACACACACACACACACAGTAAAATTAACCGAAGCTCCTTAGCCCTTTGCAAGTCTGGAATTCCTTTTTCTCTCAGTGAGTCATATCTATAACATATGAGTTTCCGTTAGTTTGAGGGTCAAAGAAAAATCCAGCCCCTACAGGACTTTTCAGCTCTCTGGGAATTGGAAGGAAGGACTCATTTCATGGCAGAGATGATTGCTTTTTGCTTTTGAACTATATCTGGTGGCCCAGAAACCACAGCCATCAAATTCAGAGGCTCTGCTAAATCGTCATGATTTCAGCTACCAATTAAGTCTAATGTGCGTGAGGAGCGATGAGTCTGCGGGTGGAATAAACCACTTCTTCAATTGATTGAACTTCCAAGCAAACATGCTTTGATGACCATGGACACCCATCCCTTAGAAAGATTTCCTGAGACAATGAAGAGGAGCCAACCTCTAATTGTTAAGGACATATACCGGGGAATGTAGATATACCCAGAGATCTTGTGTTCTCTGCCAGACCTTGAGCTACCTTTTAGTTCCAGCAAGATGCCTCAGGGGACCACATAAGGGACAAGTTATGAAGAAAACTCGCTGAGTTGCTGGCAGGCTGTATATGTCCAAAGACTTAGGCCTCATCTGAGAACACAAGTAGGAGTGTGGTCTGGGAATCATCTGCTATGTTAAATTGGGACTCCAGGTTAAATAAATAGGTTCAGAGAGGGATGGCATTGACAAGAAAACCTGAGTGACAGTGCGGAAGCATGTTTGCATGAGTGATGTCATAGTAAAACTGCAGACTTTCCCACAATCTTTTCAGAAATTTGCAATGTACTTAAAAAAAAAACAGATTGTACAAATATGTATGCTCATTATGGAAAAATAGAAAGCACAAGCCAGCAAAAAGAAAGTTGTGGCTTTCTGTGATCTCATCACCTAGAGTAACAACTTCAACGGGCCAGGGTTGATATTTTGGGCTAAATCATAGTCTTACATTGGCATTTAGCAGAACGCCTGGCCTCTGCTCCCTGAGTAGCATGAATAGATTCATTCTCATTTTCTGCAACCAAAACTGTGTCACCAGACACAAAATCCATCAGGAAAAATCACTCACATTGACCACTAAAGTCTAGACATAAACAGTGATACCATGTTTTGGCTCTCACCCCGACTGGCATACAAGTGAACATATAATTTAGAGTGCAGTTGCAGCATCTTAGTTTGTTTTGTTGTTTTTTTTTTAATTTTCCCTAAACAATTTCTCAACTGCATCTGCTCTACAACACCATCTTCATGGCTCTATTTTGCTCCTGTGTAAAATGGTGCCACAGTTTACTTAACGTCTACTTGATGGACATTATTTGCAAAGACAGTATAGTAGTCAAGGATCTCTAGAGGAAGAGAAATGATAGAATGAATGAATGTATATAACCTGAGTTTAGATCCCAGAGTCCACATGGAGGAAGAAAAGAACTGGCTCCCATACATTGTTTTCGCTCTTCCACATGCTCTCTCTTCCACATGCTCACTCTGACACACATATATCCATACACACAATACACACACACACACACACACACACACACACACACACACATACACACATATGCATACATATATAGAGATGGCTGTAGTCTGGCTAGTCTAACAATGACTGTCTCCCAACAGAAAGGCCAAGAGCCCATCCAATGTTCAGTGCATGAGGCTGGATATCTCAGCTGGTCTTCAGTCTACTTTGGAGTCCTAAAGAAGCACATTCCAATACCAACAACGGAATGTCTTAGCAGGCAAGTAATCAAAAGCTTTCTTGTCCCACGTTCTTTTAAGGAGGCTGCTTCCAGAAAATATAACCCACATTTAGTATGGGTCTCCTGACCTTATAAAATGTTCCAGATTTAGGTCAGGTCTTCCTAACTCAAATGATCCAATCAAGAAAACTCACAGGTGTGCTCATCTGCTTGGGTTTTAGTTGATTCCAGATGTAGTCAAAGTGACCACCGAGTTTAGACATCATGGATGAAAATGGCATTGAAACACAGACACATATTTTTAGGGTTAATTTTATTTTATGCTTATGGATGTTTTGCCTGAATAAATGTTCATGCACTGTGTGCATGGATGGTGTCTACAGAGCCCACAAGAGGGTTTCTAATCCCTTGGAACTATAGTCACAGACAGTTTTGAGCCACCACATGAGTGCTGGGAATCAAATCCTGGTCCTCTAAAAGAGCAGTCAGTGCTCTTAATCTCTGATCCATCTCTCTAGACCCATAAAAAGAACTTCTAGTTCTCTTACATTGTGGAAGGGAGCTGAGTACAACTCATAAGGATAAGCAAGAAGATTCTCATATTGTTTCCTTTTACCTAAGAGTCACAAAAGATCCTGAGTTTGAGGTCATAAGGAATCTTGCATGAGAAGCCACAGTGACTTTATCAGGATAAGCAATCTGAGGACTATGTAGTCAGCAGATAAGAAAATTATACTTTTTCAAGTTGCTTTTATAAACAATGTTATATTGATTTCACAGTTGGAACAAATTATTAGCATATATCCTTTATTTTCTAAAGACAAAAATGTCAAAGAGAGAATCATAGAGTAGAATGGTTCTCTGAAGTCTTCTGATACATCTTACTCAAATACTGGCAAGACATCTTTACTAGTAATTTTATATTTTATCATATAATCAACAGAGATAACAGCTCTCTTCTCCTTTAGTTCACCAGCATGATGTCTACTCTTCCTATTTCTACAGGAAATAAGGCTCATTTAGATTCACAGGGTATGGAGAAGAACCAAAGCCCATATTTTTCTGCCTGTGAACCCTGTACCCTTTTTCCTGTTGATGTCATTACCTGTGTCAAAACCAGGGCATGTAGCCATCATGGTACACGGCAACCTCACTGCTCAGATGTGAAAGCTGGAACTCAATGGCTTGGAAAGTTCTCGTTAGTCTGGTCTTTACTCATGACTCCATCTCCCCTTCTCTGGAATTCATAGTTCCTTTCATCACATGGACCTTATGCTTTCATTTGAGAAATGAAAAGTTCTTTGCTTTCTGTTGCCCTGGGATTTTTGTCCTGTCTATTCCTTTTCTCTTCTGCCATCTTTGGTAGCTTCTGCTCTTCCTTCAGACTGAACTTAAATGTGGCTCCCTTGTAACTCTTATTTTATGGGATCCCATTGTTATTTGTTCTAGTCTGGATCCCTCTGAAACCCCATTTGTTCAAGTCTTAACTGAAAGCAAGCTTACTCCGTGTAAACGATCATACCTGGAGGATTCTGACTCTACACGGAGTGGTCAGATGACCCAGCACAATTTATAATTGGGAGGTGGTGGAAACTTACTGGGTCACAAGGGAAAGCCAATGAGAAGCTTGTTTTCTTCCTGCTTTCCACCCAGCCTTGCTGTCCCATTGGTGTGCCCACCATGCCCCTCTGCCTTACCATAGGCATGGACTGAAACTTCATAAACTCTGAGTTGATTTTCACAAGTGTTTTGCCACAGTGACAGACAGCTGGCTAGCACAGCTCTGAGCTTTTTTTTTTTAACTGTAGCTCCATACCTTTTTGATGGAAAAAAAAATGCTGTTAGATGTGTCTATGGCTTTGTCTGCCCCAGTCATCTATGAGGAACACAGTACATTCCTCATAATTAATGTGTAAACCCAAAGGCAGCTTTTGCTCAGTAATCTGACCTCTTTAGAATAGGCAGGCATACTGAAGGTTATCCCAGTCTCTTCCACAGGTTTAATCAACAGCCTGTTTCATCTGTGAATGGTTTCCTGCTTAACATTTGTAGCCATTGGGATAGAGAATCTATACTAAAACCCATTTTATTTATATCAGGAAGAGTCTCCCAGCAACAAATTGCCTGATAATGGCCTTGACCTTGGCTTCATGTTGCAACACAGTCTTCTTTTTGTACTTCTTTGTGTACTTCTTAGTAACCCCTGGTCTTTCCCACATTACTGGGAGGTGCCAGAGGGCAAGAATTAGCTGTGCTCCCCACTCATCACCTCATGCCAGGTGGTCTTTGAGTATATGAGGAGCCAAACTGAACTGAACCACCGTCTTGGCAACCGATAACACTGAGTCTCAACAACTTGCTTCCTGCCCAGCCAAAGGCTTGCCACTCAGAGGCAAATGTCACTGTGGTAGAGTTGTCTTAATGAGAAAGCATGCTTGCTTCTCTTCTGGGGGAGTTTCCTAGAGCGATGCTCTTAGAAACTCCTTGGCAGGAATCCTGAGCCAGGCTTGGCATTGACAGCGTCCTCCTGCTGGCATTAACAAGCCTCTTATTTAAATGTAAATGAGCTCTCAGTGCCAGTTTGTGAGTGAAACACATCTCTTGTGTTAAACCAGAGCTGGGAATGCTACAGCACACCAAATGTCAGCTTGGTTTCCACTTCCCTGACACACCCATAATTCTCAGGGTAGCTCTTAGCCTTGGCTTCTTCATCTGCAGAGCTGGGAGTCCTCAGACAACAGAGAGAATCTACAGAGTCCAGTGGCCTCCTCATAGCTACAAAGCTGCCTTGGTAAGCTCTAGGGTAAGGTACTTAGATATGCCCCAAATGGGGGTTTAGGACCATAGCACCACATCAGGACCAGTCAGCAAAGAACCTTTTACCACCCATGAAGTCCAACTGAAGGCTGGAACTAGGGCTTCTAGCTTGATGGTGGTGTCACAACTGTTTCTTGGGTCCTAGCTGCACCCCTTCCTTTTGCCTGGATTGCTTCTCCTCATACAAAAATACATGTGTACTAATATTGCTTAATATTTGGTCCTTCCTAGCCATCTGCTGCTCCATTCCTCCTTTCCCAGTCTCTCCTGTCCATTTTCTCTATATTCTATTTTGGTGTTTCCTTTCACTTGGTGGGGGTGGGGCAGTCTTTCTGGAGATGAGTCATTTACTCCTCTCCTGGACATCCCATTATTATGACATACACACACACACACACACACACACACACACACACACACACACACACACAGAGTATATGCTAGATTGTTTCTATTTCTCTGTATCCTACATAGCAAGACACTGTATGCATCTAGGTCTATGTTGGTAGTCCTAGATCCTAGTCAAAATTTAAATGAATGAATAAATGAAAGAGTGAAAGAAAGAGTACAGAATCGCCGTCTCCTCAACACAGCCTTACTACAAGAGCCTAAGTAGGGCCCCGCTCCATTTTCCCATCCTTCAGGTTGGCATATGATTTATAGCTAAGTGTATTAGTCAGAGTTCTCCAGAAAAACAAAACCAATAGGATATATATATATATATACATATATATATATATGGGAATCGGCTCACACAATTATAGAGGCTGAAAAGTCCTACCATCTGCTGTCTGTAAGCTAGTGAATCAGAAAAGGCAGTAGCGTAATTTAGTCTAAGTCCAAAGGCCCGAGACTCAGAAGTACTCATATCCAAGGGCAGAAGATGCAGCTCGAGTAAAAAGAAATGCAGTTTGCCTTTCCTCTGCCTTTTTGTTCTAGTCAGGACCTGGACAAAACAAATTATCTCAAGCACACTGGGAAGAATAGCTGTCTAATGTAAAATACTAAGTTTATGCAGAAGTCCACACTGTGTTTCTAGAACAGAATACTAAAGACCTGACCAGTTAGAAAGAACAGACGTTTATTTTTTTATAGCTATAATGTGTGGGAAGTTTGAGATAAAGGTGCTGACTTCCGCTGGATGATGCTGTCTGCATTCTTAGGGTAGCTCGTATCCCACACTGCAGAAGTCAGAAGAACAAGAGTAGCTCATCTCCCTTAATGATGTCCTGTGATGAGTGCTCTGAGTCCCATCACTGACAGCAGAGCCCTCCTGACTTCAGCATTGCTTAAGAACACTGCTTCTCAACACTAGCACGTTGGTAACAACAAAACTCTTAAAAGGGACACATGTGTAATCATTAGTGTTATCAGCGTACAGTTTCTAGAGTCCCCTAGAAGACAAACACCTCTGAGCCCATCTGTGAAGTAGCTTCTAGATTGGCTGAATTGGGGTGAGAAAACCCACCCTAAGTGTGGGTAGTAGACTGAATAAAGAGAAAGCAAGCTGCACGTTGGCATTCATCTCTCTCTACTTCCGGACTCTGGCTGTAGTGTGCCCAGTCCCTTCATGCTCCTGCAGCCGTGCCTTCGATGCCACGATGGACTCTTAATTGGAAGCCGAGATAAGCCTTTGCTTCCGTAAGTGGCTTTTGTCAGGACAAAGATAAAACTAGCAAGCCGGGCGTGGTGGCGCACGCCTTTAATCCCAGCACTCAGGAGGCAGAGGCAGGCGGATTTCTGAGTTCGAGGCCAGCCTGGTCTACAAAGTGAGTTCCAGGACAGCCAGGGCTATACAGAGAAACCCTGTCTCGAAAAACCAAAAAAAAAAAAAAAAAAAAAAAAAAAAAGATAAAACTAGCTGATACAACATCCAAACCACAACATATGGTCTTGCCAACTGTCTGGACACCATTAATCTAAAGCAACTTGATACGTAAAATGAACCACCATTCCAGTGTTCATTTTGACAAACTTCACAACACAGGGATGACTGTGTCAGTGTATAAGATATGCTACAGAGATACATTCTAGGGACCCTGCATGAGAAGCACAATGGGCACTTCAAAATGGAATGTGAAGTGATATGAAGGAGCCTCTGGGATGCCTTGGATTCAGCAAACTGCCTTTGCAATGATGCAGAGTACTGTTGTCAACTCTGCTCTATTAAATCTCCATTTCTAGGCTGCCTCTGTTCAGTGACTGGCAGAAGGTCCTTTCCTCCATAGCTGACCCCAAGCTAATACTCTGTAGACATCACTTGTCATTCACTGATCCAAGTCTCCATCAAGCAGGGAGCGTCCCTTAGTAGATTCTGGTTGTTGGTTTGCACCAGAGATCGGAATTCCAGGCAGCAGTGGTGACTTGGTTCACACTGCTTTGGTGAGTCTATGTGTGTTGGCTTTGAACAAGCATTTGAGAGGCAGAGGCAGAGGCAGGAGGCAGGGAGGCAGGGAGGCAGGGAGGCAGGGAGGCAGGGAGGCAGGGAGGCAGGGAGGCAGGGAGGCAGGGAGGCAGGGAGGCAGGGAGGCAGGGAGGCAGAGGCGAGAAGAGCGAGGTGGGTTGGGAAGAGTGTGTAAGTTCAAGAGGACAAAGTATAAAACAAAGTGGTTTTCATCACTTCTGCCACAGAGCTGGCTCTTAAAGACAAATGGCTGCTCCAGCATTTGCCCTGAGAAGAACCCTTCAGTGGAACGATGGCAGTCCAGGAGGTGTGTGCCTCTGTACTTGTCTGTGTTAGTCCATGTTCTTCCTTCCTCATTCCTCTCCCATTTCTCACCAGCCTATGCCTCCATCACTTTGTCCACTGAAATAGTGAGGACACGCAGGCCTTGCCTAAGAGGCTCTTTCCTGTGGTGTGTATTTTCTCTTCCTGGTGGGATATTGAAGAAAATGTCGTCCGGGAGGCTAACATCCCTGTGTTCTCATCAGATGTCTAGCAGCAGGGGATCAGAGGCTAAGTGGAATGTGTAGATGCACAGCGTCTACTTCTCTGAAATACTGCCTTCCTATGTGAAGGGGACACAGGAAGTGATCTATTGCTCTTTGTCCCTCTCTATTTAAGGAGTTTCCACTTTACTTTACAAGTGTATAACCCCTATTCGAGATCCCTCAGACATTTTGTTGCACTGAGCTGGTGATTATTTTTTTTTCCTTGGGAAAGGCATATAAGTGCTTCTGTGAGCGAGAGCAAGAGGTGATTAGAGGACTCACCTCAAAGATGCTGGAGTTCGACTAGGATTTGACCTGTCTCAATAGCCTTTGGCCTGAGCATGTGAATCGTGGAAATGAATTCTACTTCAGCAGCATCCACACAGTTCATCTTGGGAAAATGTAATGCCTCTTCCAAGCCACTGGACCGGCCTATGCTTCCTGAACATTTCTTGTCAAGAGAGGAAGCTACCTTGACCCAAGAGTCTAAAATCCTGCCCCCCAGTTAGTGAGCTCATACCTCTATTACACTCTCTGGAAACATTAACCGTGTGCTATCTGTGAATTATTCCCCTGCTTCCCGATGTAAGACCATTGATTTAAAGCTAGACTGAGCTACTGCTAGGATACGATACATATAAAGTTGGCAGGGAAGTCTCAGGAATAGGTCAGCAGGTACCTATTTGCCATGGTGGCCATGAAGGTTTCCTATGGACAGGAAGTAGGAGCCCCCAACACAGGTCCATAGAAAATGTTGAAATGAGGAGGGATAATTGTCCCTAGCCCCTTTGCCTCTGGTCTACCCATTGCTTCAACTCATTAAAAAAGTCGAAGGAAAGCATGCTTATCATGAAAATCCTGTGGTGGTTTTAGGTCTAGGAGCACCCGGCCATTCTAGCTTGGGGCCCATGGAACATCATACTATCACAGTCTAGGTAATACAGCACAAAGTATCTCTGATGCCTTGAGAGTAAATTTGTGAGTGGACTCTGCTTTTCTGACAGCTTAAATGCCTAGAACTAGAGATGGCAGCATGAGGATTTTGTGCTGCCAGGGTCCTTATAACTGGAAGGAACAAATTGAAATATTTCAAATGATGCCTGCGACAGTGTTGTCTATAGGAGCAGATGTTCAGCATCCCCTTAGACTTCTCTGAGACAGTGAACTATAGATGGAAATGGTGAGCTGCAGAAGGACAGACATCATGGACCCACACTTAAGATGAGGCTAATGTGATACATGTTGAACATGGACTTGCTTTGACAATTCCTATTATGATTATTATTAGTGTATGAAATTCTTGTTTGGAATCTAGCACTTAACAATCATAGGTACTACATAAAAATTTCTATTCACTGTTATGTTGCAAGGGCCTGGGTTTGATCCATAGAACTGGGATATATATAAATACATTAATTGCTTTATCTGAAGCTATAAGACATTTAATTTGCTTTACTCTGTAAAATGTTCGTATATATGTCTCATGTATATTTTACAGCACTATATATACTATTATATACTATTTAGATTTTTATAGCTACATGCTGTGAAGTAACTTTATACTATATATACATAAGGTGCTAGGCATGTGATGACTGGCCTGGGTAAAAACCAGAAGGAGAAAAGCTAGAAATCATTCTACATGTGTAGAGACATGCTTGGACACACTGGGAAAAGAAAATCTTTTCTCATTTCCACTTCATCCCTCCATTGTGTCCAGGCTAGCTTCTGTGCACTTTCAGAAAGAGTTCTACTGTAGACATGTTTCTGTGCTCTGTGGAAAGGTTATCTTATTCGGATGCTGACCTTCTCTATTCCATTATCTGGTTTCAGTCTGGATACGCCATTTTTGTAATGCTTAAGTTAAGAATCTCCTGTCTCAAGTTTGTGTAAGCAATGTACAACAGTTAGGCTCTGTCTTGTAAATAAAAGCTGGAAAAGCCAATAGCTAGGTAATAGAGAGAATAGAGTGGGACTTCTGTGAGGAGAAAGGATTCTTGGAGAGAGGGAGACAGCTGGAGTATGGAAGGCCCTAAATGCAAGTATAATGGGGATTTTGGCCTGGAGGTAGCATGATTATGTTAGAGGATTCAAATAGAATTAGAATGCCTAGTAATTATGTTTTTGATCTGTAAATAAATTTTAGTCTCTCTGTGTTGTTTTTTTTTTTTTTTTTTTTTTTTTTTTTTTTTTTTTTTTTTTTTTTTTTTTTCGAGACAGAGTTTCTCTGTGTAGCCCTGGCTGTCCTGGAACTCACTCTGTAGACCAGGCTGGCCTCAAACTCAGAAATCTGCCTGCCTCTGCCTCCCAAGTGCTAGGATTAAAGGCATGTGCCACCACTGTCTGGCCTGTGTTGTTATTTGGGAACTAGCTAGGTTTAAGGAAAACTGCTGCCATATTAATTTCCTGTTCACATTTATAATAATAACAACATTATATGGTCGCATTCTACCATCTCCACTTTATCCTCCCAGTGTGTCCAGGATAGCCTCTCTACACATTCAGAGAGAGTTCCAATCATCCTCCTTTACATTTTCAACATAGGATCCAAAAAAGTCATCACACAAGAGTTCCCATTTATGAACTGTGCCCAAAGCCATGTGAAGTAGCCTTTTCATACCTCATATTCTTCTGTAAAGAAAATGGTACCACCTCCCTTTTACTTTGCAAGAATGTTTTTTTTTTTAATTTCATGCATATGGACATGAAAGATTAGAAGACTACAGAGCCTTCAAATGTGTGCAAGGCATACCTCATCGCCTCTGTTGGAGGTCTCAGGAGATCGGATGGTACCCTTTGTCATTTTCTACTTCCCTCCCTGTGGCTGCTGTGCCTTCCCAACTATCCAGTTCCTCTCATCAGCCTGACCACGTCAGCACTTAAATGTAATATAATGTCTTGTTTTCCTTTTCCTCGAAGAGATGTTCCAGATCAGGGCTCCAGGGCTGGAGTGTGCCATAGTTCATTCTCAGGGCTTCCAGAGGGTGCAGTGTCAGGGTTTCCCCTCACATGTCTAGCTCTTTCATGCTTTCCCATCTAAATAGAAAAGGCCTCCGTTTCAATTTCACCAATGGACAATTCCAAATGAGCCTTTTCCTGCATTAGCCAATGTTCTGTGACTATAAGGAGATACCTGAATTAAGACACTGGTGAAGTAAAGAAGCCTAAATGTTCCGTCACCACCACTTTTACCACCCTAGGGATCAAGCTCCACAACACAGATCCCAGAAGTACACTGAAGTCACATGTAGAGAACAGCAGCCCCGTTGCTGTTGCCTCGGGCCCTTCCCCTGCTTGTTTCTGGCCTTTCACTTACGTGAACTAGAATAGGCCACATTTGTGTGATATAGAGGGTTGGCCTTCTCTAATACTCCATGAAAGAAGCAGAATGTTAGAGCTGGGCATGGTGGGGCACCCAGTACTTGGGGCAATGAGGTAGGTGTACAGTCTAGGCTATTTAGTGTGATCCTGTCTCAAAAATTAAAATAAGTCAAATTGAAGTTCCATGGTTGGTTTTTAAAAGCGGTTTGGGACTTGGATCACTTTTGGCAAAGCACCAGCAATGCCTGGTCCAGTGATTCTCAACCTCTGGGTCAAGAAGGGGTTGTCTATCAGATATACCGCACATCAGATATTTACATTAGGATTCATAACAGTAGCAAGATTATAGTTATGAAGTAGCAACAAAAATAATTTTATGGTTGTAGGTCACCTTAACCTGAGAAACTGTATGGAAAGGTTGAGAACCACTGGTCTACTGTGTGGATATGGATTCTATAATCTCTTCCTGGAGATCATAGAAATGGAAAAATCTATACAGGAGGACATTATACATGTAATTAAACAAGTTATAAATTCATACCTGCCTAGCTGCCTGGGGAAGTTCTTGTCAATGGTTTTCATATCATACACTATAAATGACTGCAATTTGACCAACTCTGGAAAGAAATTCAGAGGAAACTCTGCTTTACTTGAAAATGTTCAGATATAGTAACCTTATAGGGCTGGTAAGCTTTCATTTCATAGTCTCACATCACACGCATATTGAGTTTTGTCGCATTCAACCACTAGAGATACTTGTCAGACATCCAGTGTGGCAAAAGATGCCCACACTAAAGACTCATTTACCCAGAGAACAACCAAGTAAACAAACCTTACCAAAGTCGGTAACCCAGTGAGAAGCCATGCTGGGTTTTATAGATTTTGTTTTATATTAAAGAAGATTTAATTTTCCATGGGGTCTGTGGCCGTGCCCTCAATCTCAACCTGACACATGTTTTTTTTTTTTTTTTTGTTTTTTTTTTTTTTTTTTTTTTTTTTTTTTTCTCTCTGTAACAATTGTGTAGGAGTTAAGGCTCAGGGACAAAACCAAATGCTACTCCTCTTGATGCAGTGCGTGACAATGCTAAGAGAGGAAGATAGCACCTTCAACTTAGTTCAACTGTGTCTTCTGTGTCAGACTCAAGCTTAGTACATCAAATGGTAGCTAAGGGTTTTCCCCTTCCTACTATAAAATCAGTGGCCACACTGACAACATAAAATCTCATCTGGGAAAAGACCAAGAGATCCAACTGTTGAGTTTCTGTGGGCAGCAGCGATGCTTTGGAAGCATCTCTTGCTAAGAGAACCAAGCTCCCTTATCTTTACTGCCAACGTCTTCCTGACACGACTCCCTATCCCATTAAATCCTAAACTCACATCTCTAAAAAGTTGTACTTCCCCTCTGACTTACAATTTCAACCCATTTGTTCCAGTTGCATCCTCTGATGCCACACAGGGAAAAAAAAAAAAAAAGTCCACAAATCTGTCCCCTTCTTATCATGGCACCTCTTTGCTTTGAACATTGTGAACTCCCTTAGTTAACTTTATATTGCTGTGGCAAAATGTTCTGAACAGAAGCAGCTCAGAGAGGAAAGGGTTTGTCTAGCTAGCGTACCCTTCCAACGTCACAGTCTGTGGTTGAGAGGCTAGGAACTCAAGTAGGAAATGAAACAGAAACCATGGAGGAATATTGCTTACTGGCACATTCGTTTTCTCTCTCTCTGTCTCTGTTTCACTGTCTCTGTCTCTGTCTCTGTCTCTGTCTCTGTCTCTCTCTCTCTCTCTCTCTCTCTCTCCCACCTCTCTTCCCCTTTCCTCTTCCCTCCTCCCGGCCACTCAGCTTCAGCCGGGAAGACATAACATAACATAACATAACATAACATAACATATGTTTTGCTGGACAAAACATAATTGGCTTTCCTAGGGTTGGTCCCAAATCCCTTATATGGCACCTATAAGGTGAGTAGGCTTTCAAAAGTCTTTCTAATTCCTAATAGGCTAATGTATGTGGGGGTTTCTACTCCCATAGCACAGTTGTAGGATGAATGGAAGGTAAATGGCTTCAGCAGGCTTTCTTCCATAGCCCAGTCACACCTGCCTAAGAATGGCACAACCCACAGTGGGCTGGCCACTCTACCATGAATTAGCAATTAAGAAAATGCCTCCCAGACACACCCTCTAGTCAGTCCAATCCAAGCAATTGGGACTCCTTCAGATAACTCTGGACAGCATCAAGTTAACAGCTGAAACTGAGTAGAAAATAAATATTGTCTTAAAAACAAAAGTATATTCCTTTCATTTTGTTTCTACAGTATCCTTGGCAGTTTAAACATTTACCTTCCATTCATCCTATAATTGTGCTACAGGAGTAGAAACCCCCACATACATTAGCCCATTAGGAATTAGAAAGACTTTTGAAAGCCTACTCACCTTATAGGTGCCATATAAGGGATTTGGGACCAACCCTAGGAAAGCCAATTATGTTTTGTCCAATTTCTCAGTATTGTGGAGCCTGGCAAGCCCTGTATATGTAATGCTGATCAGCTGATATCATTTTACAAGGTTGAAATTAAGCCATAGGTTCTTTGCCAGGCTACTACCTGGTCCTGTGTGGTCATTTAAACAATCACTATTATACAAATAAAACATGAAGACTATACAGAACATACACACACACACACACACACACACACACACACACACAAAGAGCATGGGTGTACTAGCATGTCTTTGGTATGGGAAGGTACTCTTCTTGGTACCAACAGAGACTACATATTGGTTGTATATATCAGTCTGTTGAATCCTGCTGTTTAAGATTGTAGTCTATTGTCAGGCAGTGGTGGTGCACACCTTTAGTCCTAGCACTCAGGAGGCAGAGGCAGAGGCAGGCGGATTTCTGAGTTCAAGGCCAGCCTGGTCTGGTCTACAGAGTGAGTTCCAGGACAGCCAGGGCTACACAGAGAAACCCTGTCTCAAAAAAACCAAAAAAAAAAAAAAAAAAAAGATTGTAGTCTACCATGACCAGACAACTTTTCTTTTTCTGAGCTCTGTGCAAAATGGAGGACTCTCTTTTCCAGCAGAGCTTCCACTTTGCTGCCTGACCTTTTCTGAGGAGCCCTGTGCCCACCCCCTCTATCTGAGGAAGGTCAGGAAGCCCTTGGCAAAATTCCAGGCTCAACTTCCTCCTTCCTGATTAGAACCTGCCTGGAATTCCTGGAATGCAAATGAGGCCTTCCCACAGTGAGCTCCAGCCAATGATTTATATTCACCCTGAAATCTCCTCCCCACTCTCCAAGGTTCATTCATTTATAGCCTTTGGTCAACCCCAGTAAAGTGGATGTGCACAAGCTGTTCCACTGACTAGCATCAGAGAAGGCCTTCATCTAAAAAACCTGTAACTAAAATCCTCGCAGAAGATCCCATCATTTTCCACCTTGTGTGCCATGGCCTTTGAACCCAAGAGGGGAAGTGGGACTCAAAACCATACCAATCTAGGCACAAAACCAATGATCTACCATGCTGTCCTGCCTGCAAAGTATGCTATGGCAATGATGACACAGATCTTGTGGGAGTGCCCAACCAACCTCTGATTTGACTTAAGGCCTACTCCATGAGATAGAATCTGTACCCAATACTGCTTGGGTGACCAAGAACCAGAGACTAGAGGCCTAGTGTACAACCCAAAACAGTAAGTCTTAGGGGGGAAAGTGGTAATAAAATGTCACCTAATGATATTCTTAGTCATCATCACAGGACTTCTTCCTGCGGAAGATGGGAACAAATATAGAAATCCACAGCCAGAGAGAGAAAGAGAGAGAGAAAAGGCGGGGGGAGGGGGGGAGAGACCTTGGAACACTCAGCTCTAACTGGGAAGTTATTTCAGAGGACACCGCAGAAGAGGAGTCAGAAAGAGTATAAGAGCCAGTGGGGATGGAATAGACCAGGAGAGCAAAGCCTTCTAGTTCAAGTGAGCACACCTCATGTGAACTCACAGAGACTGAAGCAGAATGCACAAGGCTTATGTGTGTCTCACCAAGTCCTCTTTGTATATATTAGAGCTTTCAGTTTGGGGTTTTATGGGATTCTTGAGCATGCAAGGGAGTAGGTCTCTCTGATTCTTGTGCCTTCTTTTGGGCTTCTTTCCTTCTTTTGGTTTGCCGGTCTAACTTTAATGATTTCTTCCTTTATTTTATTATATTATATATATATATTTTTTTTTATGTCTTGTTGTTATTTCTTAGAAGCAAGACACAGAAAAGGAGTGGATCTGGATGGAAAGGGAGGTGGGGGGAGGGGAAGTGGGGGAAGTAAATGAAGGGTAAACTAATCAGAATATACTGCATGAGAAAAGGATCTATTTTCAATAAAAAGGGGAACAAATAAAATGCCCTTCTGGACTTGTGTCCAGAAATAAACAAACAAACAACTGCCCCCCCCAAACAAACAATAAAACACTAAGTCTCTACTCCTTCATATTATGAGAAATGCACTCACTGCTTTGTAAATGTTTAGAGAAAGAACACATTGTCTTCTTCTGGGTTGGTACTTTGCTCTCTACAATCCCACTTCAGTTTCTCTTTTGTCTCTCTACAATCCCACTTCAGGTTCTCTTTTGTCTCTCTAGAATCCCACTTCAGTTTCTCTTTTGTCTCTCTAGAATCCCACTTCAGTTTCTTTTTTGTCTCTCTTGACTCCCTAGTCACCAGTTCAGGTGAATGATTTCATCTTTCCACACATCTTCATTCGGTCACACAATCAGCATGCAATCCTAATGTGTTCACACTCTTGTCCCCCTAATAAGGGCTATAAGAAACACAGAATAGCAAAGTGGATAACAGATATTACTGACGTTGTAGTCTGTGGGCACCCACCTTGCAGAAATCCCTCATGTTACAACCTCTCTACAAACTGTCCCTTTTCTAATTCTATCATTAGGAAAATGAGAACCCTCTTCATGTGCATATGGAAATCCAAGCATATGGAGGAAACTATTACACATTAACATTATCAGGTAAAGTAATGTATCCCAGGACAGACTTAACTTACACTTCCAGAATGATCCTTCCACTCTGTTCTTCTCTACCTATGTTCATAAAGAGAAAGAATTTCTGGTTAGTATAGCAAAGAAGGAAAAGGAGGGTGAGGAATAGGGAAAGGAATGAAGGAAGGACAGGAAGCAAGGGAGAGATAGAGGGAGGGAAAGAAAGGTAGGTAACTTATTCATACACAGGAGGGTACAAGACTGTGCACTCTCATTTATTACATCTATTCCTTATTGTAATCAAAAACCCCTTATTAATCGGGCTGGGGTAGATTTTAATTTAGCAAACCAAGTTAGGGTTTTCGTTTTGCTATTCTCATGCATGCTTCATTAATTTTCTCCTTCCACCCCCTTCATACAGTCTTCCTCCACTCTCTCTTCCTGGACCCCAATTATGCTCTTTCCTCTTCTGAGCACTCTCTGTTCTGCTCTCGTGACAGAGTTCTTTTGAACTCACTCAGAGAGTTCAGCTACAGGTCCACACACTCCTAACTCATAACAGCAAAGAAAAACGGAAGGTGACCAGGATTAAAACAGGGGTCTTGACTCTCCGCCCTGGTGCTAGAGACCTGAATAGGGGGCCTTAGCTTCCGATTATGAAAGTCTACAACAGTTAAAAAAAAAAGAGAAAAGTGTCAGCCTTTCCTTCTCGATCCTAAGTGTCTGGGTGAAGCTGCTTTGACGAATGATAGGTAATAGAAGAAAAACACAGCAAGTGTACTTGATGCTCATTGTGTTTGGGATGTGGGAGTCCTCAGGACCAGATTGAACACTTGAGAGAAAGATCTCTTGTATCCAAGTTCTAAGAAGGATGAACACTCGTGTAGAAGTATGGCTGGATAGAAAGGTTTGCTAGAGCAGGGACAGACTGAAGAGGAAGCCAATTGGGTTGGACATGTTCCGGTTCCTGTTGGTCTCTCCATGTAGCATGTCTTCTTTTCAGGTGCAGGACATAACACTTGTCACAGGAGGGTATTCAGAGGCAAAGGCAAATGGTAAGAACATCACCTTTCTAGTTTCATCTTGGTCCATCTTGGGGACAAAAGTTTAGGTGTCTATGAGTCACTTGGTGAAGAAAGAGAGATGAGAGACAGAAGACAAAAGTTATAAATCTGCTTTTAAGGTTCTTCCAAAGTACCTTCAGTTCAAAATACTCAGCCTAGCAAGATGTCCTCCCATCCTCAGCCTTGCCATGGAGAACAAGTCTATGTAGAGTCCCAGCCTCCATCCTTTTTCCTGTCCTCTCAGGCAGCAATCATCTTATGGCAATATATTCAAGAGACAGCTTTAAAAAAAAATCTTTTCCCCATTTACTGCTTTAGAAACAGAATCCAGAGCCTAATTGAGAATCCTTTCTGCCCAATTACTCCATTCCTATTTTTTTTTTAAGCAGCAGAGTTGCTGTGGAATTATGTACTGTATAATTTCATCATTTAGCAATATGTAAATCAGCAGAAGAAAGGAAGAAGGAAAGAGCCAACGCCAAGGAGCAAGTGCTGCTGTGAATATCTATGCGGCGGCAGGATAGGTGGGGAGGCATGCGCAGAAAAGGGGAGAGCTGAAAGCTGAGCTTGAGTTCCAGTCCGCACTCACGCACCTCTCTGCACATAGGCAACTTGTATCTTCTTGGACTCCTAACTTCTTTGCTGAAATTTCGCCAGCATTTATCCCACCTCCTGGTTCAAAGGAGAACCCACATTAACTTAAAAATGAATGAAGGAGATCGTGGTTTGCTTCTCTCACAAGTTGTTCATACAAAATGAAGTCATGGCAAGACCATGGGCACTTTTTAAGAAATTCAAAAGCATGGAATATGATGCATAAAGTATCTTAGAACCTACTGGATAACATCAAAATGAAACAAAGACAAACAACATACCCAAACACAGAAAAAAAACTTTCCTTGCTATATTGATAAAGAGGTCTGCTTCCCAGAAGCGCTAATAAAACAGTTCTTTAATGTACCAGTGTTTGCCATAGAGGAAGTCACTTTTAACTGTCCTTGCTATCTGGCTTGTTTTATAGATGATAAAGAGGTAGGATCATTTTCTCCATGAGTTTCGGGAAACTCTCCTGCACCACGCATTCCCAGATGCTGCTCACATCTGGGGCTCACAAGGTAAATTATTCATGGGGTTTTTTCATTCAGCCTTATCTGCAAAGGCTCCGCAGACTTTCCCTGCAATCTAGTGGGGAGAGTCTGAATTAAGGAGGTAACAGAGATGAGCCCCTTCATATGGGTAGAGGGACACATTTTATTCTGGTTTTATACAACCTAGTGTTGCTTGCCCAGATGTGACACCACCTACAGTGGGATGGGCAAGGAAGAAAATACCATACAGACTTGTCTACACATGAACTTTATAGATGCATTTTTCTCAACTGATGGTCCTTCCTAGGTAACTCTAGCTTATATCAAGTTGGAAAAAAACCAAAACTAACCAGCACAGTGGGATGTATATGTGTGTGTGTGTATTTTACATATAAAATATGATCACATCTATCGTCTTTGCCCCCAGCATTTCCCCTACCAACTTCATGTCTTTATATATGTTGGTAGAGCAAATGTATATATGTATATGATCCTTTTTCATTATATATTCATACAAAATTCTCATGAATAAGGAGAAAATAATTAAGTGACCCAGTTCACCCATTTTCATCAGCCAGCATACACAGCAAAAATAGGGCCTTAGCAACTATTTCTCACTAAGAGCCAAGCTTTGTCATACTTGAGGCCAGCAGGCAGGAGAATCTTTGGGAAAGCATGGGCTTTGCTATCACTGGACCTAGAACTAAACATGGACTCTGCAAAGTGTAATCATGTGACTCACCTAGAAAACAGAGGCAACGCTACTCACCTCCATTGAACATCAGGAGCAAAAAGCTACTGGACTCTTGCTAGGAACCAGCCCAGACAGAGTCCCACGCTATGCCTATGCTGTAATGAGAGAATCAAGAAGTGAGCACAGAAACAAGCCTACAAGTAGGTTCCTGTTATCCATGGGTGCAGCAAATCAAACAGGTTGGAATGGATGCTTTAACAGATATGGCGGCCAGTTAAGAATGAGCTCAACAGATGATATTAGCTGGAGCTGGAAGGAGGATAGTGAGACAGCCATGGGGAAACGGTCTCTGAGATTATCTGAAGCTACTCCAGGCCTAGTACCTGAGACTAGAGTCTTCCCCACATGACCCACTGAGCCATGGTGGTTTTCTCCTAAAGCCAGAACTCAGTCTGTTCAGTGAACCAAGATATTCTAGCTTAGGCTCAGATTTCTTGTTTCTGAAGTCTAGGGAGACTTCTCCACATCTACCCTCAGGAAAAGATAACTTGTCTCCAAGCTCTTGTGCCTTTTTTTTTTTCAATATTTGTTCAAAACAATCCTATCCCTGGTCTCATTATTCTAAATGTACATGCTAGAAGCTACAGGCACCTTCACAACTGACTTCAACAGTGGCTAGGCTTGACTTCTCAAAAAGTATCCAGAGGAGACCCTTGGTGAAGTCAGTAAGAGCTCATATGCACCCATTAGAAAATCCCAAGTCTGTTAAAGTGTGGGGGAAAGGCCAACAGGTAACATAAATACATGTCAAATATCTTTGTGCATCATTATGGACATAGGGGACAATGACTATATATAACTTAATAAAAGGTGCTACTGGAATCAAAGAAAGTAATTGGGTAAATTCTGAGCTCTTAGGAAATTCTGAGTGTGATAGGACAGGACTTTAACTATACATATGATTATAATGCAAAATAAGTGTCACTACAGGCAGAGAATCACAAAAGAAATACAAGCAACAGAAATGAAAAGATGTTATTTTCTTGAAGGTGAACCATGGGAGACTTTTCAGAGTGAGTAGCATTTGGCTGAACCTTGACAGGTTCAGATAATATATGTATATGTATATGTATATGTATATGTATATGTATATGTATATGTATATGTATATGTATATGTATATGTATATATACACTGATATATTATATCAGATAATATAATATATTATATTAATAGAATATATATTAACATATATATTCTATTAACATTTTAGTAAATATCTCCTTTGTCACTTAGCTAACAAAATCTAAGTGGAAGGACCAGCAGTCAGTGGTGGAGACAGGGAACTATTAGAGTTTGCATGCATCTTCATGGGAGAAAGGTGTCCAGCTTCTACAGTGCTCTGTCTTTTTTTTTTTTTTTTTTTTTTTTTTGGAAACAAGCATCATTATTCACTTAGCTGCCTTGTTCGGTTTTATGTAGCCAAGCTAATTTTGAATTGTTTGTTGTGCCTCTTCTTTCTTTCTTTCTTTCTTTCTTTCTTTCTTTCTTCCTTTCTTTCTTTCTTTCTTTCTTTCTTTCTTATTAGATATTTTCTTTATTTACATTTCAAACAGAGGATGGCCTAGTCGGTCATCAGTGGGAGAACAGGTCCTTGGTCTTGTGAAGGTTCTATGCCCCTGTATAGGGGAATGCCAGGGCCAGGAAGTGGGAGTGGGTGGGTTGGGGAGTAGTGCTCTGTCTTCTTGACTGTTCTGTCCCTCTGTTGAGAAGCCTCAGCCCCACATAAGGCTGTCTCTGTCTCTGATCACAAGCACACAAGAGGGCATCACTTGGGGTTTCTATGAAGATAGCACCCTCCATTGTTCCCTTAATCTCCATGAGGAAATGTCATGTTGGGGTTTGGGAGGTAGTCTGAGTCCCCTTGTCAAGCTGATCTCAGTCCTAAGAACTGGAATTCTGGCCAAATTATGACATTCATTCTCAGCAACTCATTTAAGAGATTCTATGAGGCACAGCCCTTATATCAGAAAAACAGGAGATGGCTAGTTGAAGGCTCTGATCTGCTTAGATCCTCCAGGAAGCTGGTGTGATGCTCTGAAACCCTACTTTCCTGTTGGCATTTCCCCCTGAATGCCCCACAGGCAGATTAGGCACAGCAGATGTGCTGAACTTATTTCATTCACTCTTATCCCCAAACCTGTTCCCTTTCCCATGCAAATTCTGACTAATTGTTTATCTAATTAGCAATTGAAGTGAGGGTACCAAATCACATCTTTCCTTTTGTGTAGTTGCTTAATCACTACTTCTTCTGCTTTCTCACCATCTACATGATCCTACTTGCCAAATCCAGGCACATTCATATCTTCAGTGTTTAAATCTTTCTCGTGTTTACAGTCCCATTGCCAATGCTTTTCATTGGACTTCCAGTAGTCACCTTGCTCTGCCTGCTTCTCTTGTATATCGCCTATACTGTTGCTGGAATGACATTTTCAGAAAGATGGAATAGTCCTATACTTTTCTCTGCATAGGAAATACATCTTGGTGACTTTTATAGTGCTGTGGTAAAACACCACAACCAAGGCAACTTATAAAAGAAGCATATAATTTTGGATCTATGGTTCCAGAAGGCTAGAGTCCATGACCATCACCAATGGGGCAGTAGCTGAGAATTCACATCTTGAGACTGTGAACTTAGTTAGTGGGCTTTCAAAACCTCAAAGACTGCCCCTGTGGCACACCTCCTCCACAAGGCTCTTAATCCTTCCCAAACAGTTCCACCAACTGGGAACCAAGCATTCAACTATATGAAACTCTGGACACCATTCTCATGTTCAAACCACTACAGGACACAAATGGTTTCCTATGGCACTTATGGTCTTCCCACAGTTCCACGAATAATGTCCCCACACTTATCTTTTGTCTTATTCACATTCCAGCATCTGTTTCCTCTGCTCTCTTACCCAACAAAATCTTACCTATTCTTTAAGGTAGTTCCAGCATTACATCCTTTATGGCACCCCTCTCGATCCCCAGCCTTTGTATTGAAATTCACTCTGATTCCTGCTGGAATCAGAATTCCAGATTTCTTTGCAATTGAAACACTCTCTCCAGGAAAGAGGAGACAGGCTCCTGAGATTTAGAACTTGAGCAAATTTCATATATCTGAGAAAGACAAAACATTCAAGATTGAAAAGGCCCCAAGTCAGAGGTTCTACAAGCAGTAAAGGAATGCTGGGGGTAGAGACTAAGACCAGCCTAGCTGCTAGGAGAAGACTCTTGGCTCTGTTGTCTTACCTGCAAATTATGCAGAGTTCCAAGGATGCAGCTTTAGTGAGCTTCTGGTATCAGGATGGGCTTTTTACTGATGCAGCTGCTTTTGAATCATTCCTGCTCCTGTAAGTAATTCCTCACCGATATTCCGGTAAGCAACCCCAATAAACTTATTGATTTGCTTAGTCAGACTTTGTTGTAATGATACTTTAGTCTGTTGTTGATTCTGAGATGCGTAGGTGAGTGTGTGTGTTTTTATGTGTATATGTCCCCACCATATGTCTCACACAACTGTATCTATTGTGCTTTCCCGGCTACGAATTGTTCTTTTATGCGGTAAGCAGAAGAATGAAACCCACTCTCACAAACATCATCATCCGCTGAAGCTTTGGCTATGTTGTTATTTTACCTAGAAAAAGATCTGCAGATGTTGTTAGGCTAAGGACCTGCAAATGAGAAACATGCCTGGCTGGCATCACTGGGTGGGCCCAGTGCAATCACAAATGTCCTTACAGGAAGGAGGCAGGAGGTCAGAGAGGATAGAAGGCACTTTGCAGCTGTTTTCAAAGATGGGCCAAGTTGATGGGAGTCAAGCAAGGTAAGTGGGCTGGGAGAGGCGAGCACACTATGCTCTCCTAAAACCTCTGGAAGGATGAAGCTCTGATACCCACACATAGATGCTCATTCCCAGAGCATTGCGATAGTACAAGGTTGTTTCAAGGTTGGTGATAACGTGTATACACTTCAATAGCAGACTAAGATACTCTACTTGTATTTACTTATTTTATATAATTCTTTAAACAATAGACTCCCCAAGAATGGGATAGAAGATCAGATTGATTGCCACCCCCAGTGGGTGTCTAGCACAAGGATCTGCACAATGCAGATACCTAATGTGACATTGAATTTGAAGCAAATGTCACATTGTTTGGTGTATTTGAATTGAAATAAAACTAAATCTTCCATAACTAGACTGAAATGGTAATACATGTGACCCAGGTGGGGTGAAACACACCTGTAGGCATCATTTCAGCTGGTGGCCTTTCATGAGATGATGCTTCTAGAGTCAAGGTAAGCCTTAGCGATGATGGGAAATTTATTAAGTATCTCTTTGAAGTGACAATGCTTTGGGGCTCATGCTGTTATTTAACTTCATTAGTACTCTGTATTGTTTCTGCTCTTATTTACTTTTCCACAGGAATGAATGTGCGTACCCTGGTGAAGAAACATAAAGCCCAGGGTCTTAGCTGGTTACCTCAGTTATGAGCTATTTTCAATGAGCCCCCTGTCTCCTGTCAGTTACTTCTGCTCAATGCATTCATTCACACACCACCATCACCCACACACATTAACTCAACAAATATCGAGCCTATTCAGTCTCTCATACAGATCCAGAGAAGAAAAAATGTTGAGTACCAAAGTATAAGATCAGAGAAAGGAGAGGATGCAGACAGGGTGGAGAGGTAACTATCACCCATGAGATACTATCCTAGTTACTTTTTCTGTAATTGAGATGAAATATCCTGCAAATACAACTTAAAGGAGAAAGGCTTTATTCTGGCCCACAGTTCAGGGGTATAGCCCATCATGGTGGGGAAGTCAAGTTAGTCAGAGTTTGTAGCAGCTAGTCACCACATCCATCCACAATAAGGAAACAGAACAAAGGGATCCATCCCTTCTGTTCCTGAGTTCCCGTTCTCTCTCTATAATACAGCCAGGATCTCAGCTAGGGAATTGAACCTCCCACCATGGATCTCAAGTTCATCCAGATCCACATACAAAACAGTTTCAATCTAGCTCTGAGACTTCACTCAAAAGATCATTTAATTTCAATTCAAGTACCCACAAAACGAGAAGTTGTTTTAAATTCGGCTCAGGGGTAAGTCTTCCCACTTAATTTAGTATAATCAAGACAACCCAAAATAAATCATTTAAAGAAAGATAATCCTCCAGCAGTTGTGTCTGTGAGGTCCATCGTTCTGATCATTCTAGGTTCTGTCAAGTCCACAATACCAACTGTCACAGAGCTATGATAAGGTGGGCATTACACAGCTCCTTATTTTCTTTTTTATCATTTCTGTAACTTCTATCACATAGGCAAGACTGAGGTAACTGTGAGTGCTGTTTGCCTTATACTCAAGGCCCAAGCTTTCTCTCCCTGAAGTCTTACACTCAACCCCCACAGATGTATGGCTTCTCATTCAGCAGTGGAGATGTTTCGTGTCGTGGTCTACATGGACAAACAGAAGTTCCTCATTTCCAAAGGGAAGTCAGCATCCCTTCTCATTGGCACTCAGTGGGTCCACAAAGGGAAGTCAGCATCCCTTCCCATTGGCACTTAGTGGGTCCATAAAGGGAAGTCAGCATCCCTTCTCATTGGCACTCAGTGGGTCCACAAAGGGAAGTCAGCATCCCTTCTCATTGGCACTCAGTGGGTCCACAAAGGGAAGTCAGCATCCCTTCCCATTGGCACTCAGTGGGTCCACAAAGGGAAGTCAGCATCCCTTCTCATTGGCACTCAGTGGGTCCACAAAGGGAAGTCAGCATCCCTTCTCATTGGCACTCAGTGGGTCCACAAAGGGAAGTCAGCATCCCTTCTCATTGGCACTCAGTGGGTCCACAAAGGGAAGTCAGCATCCCTTCCCATTGGCACTCAGTGGGTCCACAAAGGGAAGTCAGCATCCCTTCTCATTGGCACTCAGTGGGTCCACAAAGGGAAGTCAGCATTCCTTCTCATTGGCACTCAGTGAGTCCAAATTACTACACTCTACTTTCCACAAATCATGGCTGCTCTGTTGCTGATTTACTGTGTGGTTTGGAGAATTCTCATCCAGTCTCTTCTGATGCCTGCTCCTCCCTGCCTACCTCCTATGAGTACTGTGGAAGCAAATGTGATAATAATCAATAAGGGATGTTGCAGACTAAAAGCTATTTTTATGTTCTGCCCTTAAAGTAATAATAGTTATTTTAATATAATATTTACATGAATAATTATTGCTGTTTTTCTTATTGTCTCCTCACTATTATTAACATGGGAAGTTGCTATTTGCTTCCAAGAACCAGACAGCTGTCATTTATCAAGCAATTTACTTGCTGCATGGTAAAAACCAGGATGATCTCATAAAAAGTACATCTCTTCCATCAGGACCACAATAGCAGATTTTTATCCAATGTGAAAGTGTCTATTGGGACACAAAAGGGATGACCTAGTTCTGAGCTTTCCTCGGGTATGGTCTTATCACTCTCAGACAGAGGAGGAGCTGCCTCTGCCCAGCTGGTGACTGGGCCTACCAGGATCAGCTGTCAGATCTCCTGGTATCCCATCTGTAGCCCCTTTTTGATTTCATTGTCTGTCATACATAATTATGTGTCCCTCCTTTTTTGTTTGTTTTGTTTTGTTTCGTTCTGTTGACACAGGGTTTCTCTGTGTAGTCCTGTGCCGCAGACCTTCTGGGTCCCTGTGTCTGCGTGAAACGGGGTCTCTCGATGCAGGTGGGCAAAGCGTGGATGAATGACAGACAGACACACACACAGGAGAGTTCGTGTGGAATCTGAGTGTAATTTTACAACTCGAGCATCAGGCTTTTTATGCAGAGGACAATAAGGAAGTTGGGTGACATATTAGCAAGGTACAATTGAGGTAACTGGAATCTTACATAAAACAGAGGAATGTAAACACAAAAGGTCTAACGGGAACCACCCAGGATAGAATACATTGATAACAGCTGGGATCAACAAGGGCTCCACCTAAAATTCACTAATCTTAGAAGCCAGGGTCAAGGGCTTCGCGTCCTTGCCACAGTTCCTATTTTAGTCTCTTGTATAGTCCACCTTCCCCTTAGGCCATTGTAAATACGTGTGTATGGGTGTAACTCTGCTATAGTATCTATTCTAGTTTCTCCTTTGGTCTGAAACTTCCTTCTTTTTAAGTGATGGTAAATTCCTATGTAAGGGAGTGACTTAGCTTTTACAATCTTGCTGAATTCTAAACCCTTGATCTTGGTCAAGGATGCCCTTGGACTGTTGCAACACTGGTGGAAGGCTTAAGCCATGTCAGAATTCAATTTTAAAAAGCACTTATAATAGGAAAATATTGAAAGAGAGCACGTGGATCTATACACTAGACTAACGCGGGAATGGAACGCGGGAATGAAAAAATTACTGTATGGGTAGGGAACGCTAGACTCCAGGAGGAGAGCTTCCTTGAAACTCTTTTGCCTCATGAGTGACTTTTAAGCCTTTTGGCTTGTCCAGTTGACTCGACCGGAGAGCGTAGCAGTCCTGGTTGTCCTGTAGACAAGGTTGGCCTCGAACTCAGAGCTCTGCCTCCCTCTGCCTCCCAAGTGCTGGGATTAAAGGTGTGTACACCACCACCGCCCAGCTCTGTGCTTTTGACTTGGATGGTCTAAACAAACAGACCTTCTCAGACTCTAAGGAAGTAGATTCTGACTTTCAGAAGGACAACGACTTCCTTCTTTTGTTGTTAGTTCCTCAAAGTACTTTTGCTCCGACTTAATTACAAGTCCCAGGTGGACCTCCTTAATGGCTTCCATCTCCCTTGTTGATGAAGTACAATCAACAGAGATCCAGGGTTATTTGTAAATGCTGCAGCTTAGCAACAGGGGTTCTCTGTTATTCATGATTAGAAAATAGTTCAAAAGCTGGCCTGAACCTGTAGTTCTTTTTCCGGAATGAACAGGTACAGCAGCACTCACTGGCCAATTAATCTTGGGATAGGCAATGGGTATGGAGATGTGGATCTCAGCTCCATTGCATACTGCCGGAGGGACAGTTTCTCTTTTCTCTGTAAAATGGGCATATACAGATTTCTTTGCAGGGAATGTCATATTTATATACTAGTAACTAGAAAGTGCTATATACCAAGATTAGGTCATATTGAAAGATTCTACTGGAGGATTTTAGGGCTTGAAACAAGAAGGGTTATCTATTCACTTTTTGATATTGGCTGCCCCTACCAATGGCAGAGACAGGGATGGGTGGCAGCAGGAATTGTGGGAACAGTTGGGGCAAGTTATGCATTTGAAGTTAAAAGAGCTTACTCTAGTCAGACTGTCACTCAGTATTCCATGTATATATATATATATGGTATATATATATGGCATATATATATAGTATACAGTATTATATAATATTTAAATATGTTACTCAGTATTATAGCCACCCAAACACTCCCCTTTCCAGGCCTTTCCCAGCCTCTATTTGATGAGTTGATAAAGCCTCTGCTGCTAAAAGCAAGACTAACCAAATAAGTTTTAAAGCATGCCAGAACCATTAGAGTAGATGACTTTTAACATCCCCTCTGTTAAATGATAAAATAAGTTTCATTTAAAATGCTGAAGAAATTAACAGTTGCTAAGGAAAATGACATGTGAAGGTCAAGCCCTTGTCACTGAGTGGGGAAGGGATAGTGATAGTAGGAAACTAAGTTGGTCAACTCATGATCTAGAAGGGCCGTAGCAAGTGTCACACCCAGTGTGTTGAAGGACAGATGGAAACCTGGCTGTGAGCTCTGCATCTAACCTATGGCAAGACTGGGCCTTAATTTCCTCCTCACCAAACTGAAGGATGTCTGTACTTGATGTTTTTTGAAGCAGTTTCCACTTCAAAGCCGAGGAAGCTAACTTTGAGTGTAACTCCTAACAAGCCCTGGGCAAGAGGAATCAGGCCGGCCTCCCTGTGCGCTGAGAAGCGCCTGGTTGAAGCAGATGGAGTGTGTCTATCATGGCGGCTGCATAACCAGTCTGGTCACTTCAGATGTCTCTCCAATTAACACTCATGGAGGCGGCCAACTGCTCAAGCAGCAGAATGTGATGGTGGAGAAGACGGTGGGAATGCCTGGGCCCGATGCCACACCTATTATCTAAGCCTCCTGCCTGAGATGGGGGAGGAGTGGGAGGGGCCAGCCAGACTTCACAGAATGTGGGAGGTGGGAGGAGGGGCGGGCAAAAATGGGAGGTGAGATGCCTGCTCAGATTTCTTTAGCTGCGGAGTCCTAGAAAGTTAGAGATGGGAGCGCTCATTCAGTAACAGCCCTTACTACACACTTTTCATTTCCTCTTCTTCATTGCCATTATGCACAGGGTGCTGTCACCTCTTGCTCCTTGCTCCCTGAAGGATCTCCCTGCCTTCTCTTTTATTTTATCTTCCTTCTCAAAATCAGGTCGTACAAGACAGCCAGAATAAGATTTCTAAAATACGAACGTGGTCCCTTGGAGTAGTTCCTCCTCATTGTTTTTGAGAGGAAAAAATGTAAGCCCTAAAGCCCAACATGTTTCAACCTAAGAGTCGTGATCCTTTTGGAGGTCGAATGGTACCTAAATAGGGGTAGCCTAAGACCATAAGAAAATACACATATTTACATTACGATTCATAACAGTAGTACAATTACAGTTATGAAGTAGCAACAAAAATAACTTCATGATTGGGGATCACCACCCATAAGGGAGGACTGTATTAAAGAGTCACAGGATTAGGACGGTTGAGAATCGATAGTCTAGACGAACATACATGTTCCTAGGGAACACCACTTTGTGCCCCTTCTCTCAGCCCACATTTTGTAGTCATTGGGGGGACTCTTTCTGAAAATTCCCCAATTCCCTGCCTTCCATATTTCTTCTTCTGTGTTCCTTTTCTTCCTTGTCCAAGAAGTTCATGGCTTTTAAATCCTAATTTAGGTAAAAGCTCTCTTAGGAGCCCCTCTAGACCTGCACTTACCGGCCTCTGCTCCAAGACCTGCGGTGTAACCGCTACCAGAGCTTTCACCTTCTGAGTTGGTCCTTACAAGCCTCACCTTCGACACACTGGGATTTCGGGGGATGAGGGATTGTTCTGCTGCCGGAAGCAAGACTGATTTCGACAACAGATGTTTTAGCGATCTCCGGAATCATTTTCCGCCGAGGTATTCCACATTGCCTTCAGCTGAGACTTGGTCAAGGAAAGCTATGCATACAAACTACCTGAATGGAGGAGCCTTGTCTTTAAGCAGGCCTAGAAGGAGGAAGCGACTCGCTGGTGACCACAGAGAGGGAAGACCAGGGACTTGCACCCTTGACTCCCACACCAGCACCCCACACAGGTTTAGTAGTTTCAGCCAACTCTTTCCTGTCAGAAAGACGCACTCTATCGACAGGGGAATTGTGCAAGGGCAAAAGAAATCAGTTTCTCTGGTGTGCCAACTTCCCAAGCTTGTGAAATTCCTGGATTTGTGGATTGGGGAACTGAGAGACATGCCATGTGGAGTCGGCAATGGGCAAGTAGGCCTATCTGAGATGTACTGAGACTGGCAGCAGAAGGGCTTATTTAGGGAACAAAAATAAAATTATATATGATACTCTACCTCAGGTGGGTATGTTAGCTATGTGGGGTTTTTTGTATTATTATTGTTGTGTTTTAATTTTTTTTTTTTTTTTTTTTTTTTTTTTGGCCAGACGGTGGCCAACAGACTTCCAGAATATTCCTTGTTCAAGCACGTAGGAAATCCCTGCCTGTGTTGGTCTTGGGGAGGGAAGTTTGGCTATGAGCAATTTTTCCTGAAAAATCAAAACAGCTCTTCCAAGTGGGCCCTGCTTCCAGGGGCAGTGTGAAGCTGGGCATGCTTCCCTGTGCCTGAGTGTGAGCATGAAGGTATCCGGAGGAGGGAAGGGTGTCTGAAGGTCAGGCTGCTGGGAATCCAAACCTCCAAGCCTGATTTACAGCCCTGGGCCTCAGGTCTCCTCCCACTCAGCCCACAAAATCCCCCAATTTTCTTCTCTGTGAGCCAGCACTCTTCAGAGCTGGGAAATGAGATCTAAGCAGTGGCTTTTTTCTGGGCTTACGTACGCTATGGATTCTTCCCTGAGATGGTGGCAGAGAGGAAGGGAAGTGGTTCTTGAAAGTGTGGGCAGAACACTGGGGTGAGTCAGAAAACAGCAGCCAGCCTGCAACAGGCTGGAGACCATCCAGCCTCACGCTCTCCTTGGCTCCCTTTCTTTTTGATTTCCTCTCTTATTGTGACTTTCAAATAAAATCTTATAGGGAAACCCAACATACTAAACTTAACAACAGAACTGCTCCAAGCTACAGAGGATCAAGGATCAAGTTCTGCTTCTTTGTTCTTTCCCCGAGCATCTGCCAGGATGGAGCCTGTGTGTTCCCTGCCTGGATCTCTTGGCTTCATGGAACACAGCTGCATAGCTCTGCTGTGATCCAACACCAACATGTAAGACATGGGATGATTGATGCTCAGGAAGGTGGTGAGTCTCACTTAAAGTCACACAGGGAACTAGGGGGCCAGTTGGTGCACCTAGAGACCCCTGGCTTTCCTCTTCCTCCTCCTCTTCCTCCTCCCCTCCCTCCTCCTCTTCCTCCTTCTCCTTCTTCCTCTCTTTTTCTTCTTCCTCCTCCTCTCCCTCCTCTTCCTCTTCTTCTTCTAGTCGTCTGTATGGGATGCCATGTGGGCTCTGTAAAGACCTTAGGTTAAGCAATGAGTAAACCTCATTTTCAGTAAGGAAAAAGTCAGTGCTTCGAATTTCTAGGTTTATAGCTCCAAGAAATCAGCTCCTTCAGTCTGGCTGTTAGCCCAACTTCCATACCCCCAGGGAGTGGTTCTTCTCTTCAAACTTGGAGCCAGCAGTCCCCTTTCACTTCCTTGCACATATCATTTCTCCTGGGCTGGGCTTCTGCCTCCTTGTTGCTATAAAGTGAAACGAGAATGCATTTCTTTTTCTTTACCCTAGCAGGACTCGACCTGCCTCTGAGCCTGGCTCAGGTATGAAGATGTGCACCTACTCCTAGCTTTGTAAGCCAAGCTCTGCCTGAATCCCTATCCACTTGTTCCCAACTATGCTGACCACAAACGCTCTGCTTAGCACCCAGGACTTCACTAGCATGTTTCTCACACAGACTACCATCTCCATCTTTTGGCTACCCTTAACATTCCCCTGACAAGCCTTTCATGTCTACAAGTGTTTGAAGCAGTAGTGTGGAGATGGGAGGGGCTGGCTGCACTTGGCTGTTTCAGGCTCTCCAGTCTTTGTATTACAGCTATTCTAAGCCAATCCCACAGCCCTACGGAGCTGTGGTTTCCAACTGTGAGCTCCTAAACTCTGTGTCAGAAGAGCATCGCAGCGAAGATGTTCATCCAGTTCAGCAGAGGTCAGATGAGACTCTCAGGTTTGTTCTCATAGACTATAGCTGTCTAGTCAAGCCCAGTCATGCCACTGAGCTGAATCTTTTCCCTTTCCCTAAATGTTACAAGATCCATGGATTTTCTTTTCCCCCTCCCTCACCAAACCACTACTTACCCAGAATGCTCCAGGGCATCTCAAACTCTGAGACTTAAAAATCTATGCCTGATCGCTTTCTCTCCCTTTGTCTCTCTGTCTCTCTCTCTGTCTCTCTGTCTCTGTCTCTATTTTCCTGTCCCAAGACTATGGCTGTCACCCTGCTGACAGACAAATACAGTTCTAGAAAACTATTTTAGATATTCTCATCTGCCCTGCTGTGTCCAGCTGCCCCCTCAGAATACAGGTGTCAGAATTAGATCCTCTTGGCTGTTGCCAAAAACCAGGGAAAACCAAATACCTGTCCTCTGAAAGAGACTGGCATAAAAGAGGTCTGGGCAGTGGTCTCTGTATTTACCACATATGACAGTTTGGGATATAGATTCAAACGCTGACATTTCTACCTTGAAGACAACACTGGGACCAATATTCCCCATTCTCAACGCACTGCTTCTGAGAGCCTATATGATGCCCTTTCTTCTAAGACCCATCCTTGCCACAGACCACATGGCAATCCATTTTGTGACCTACCACAGTTGTCCAAAGAAGGCACCAGGAACCACGATCCTTTTGAGGAAGCCAAGACTATCCCCACCGTGCCTCTGCAAGGCTGAGCTAGGAGGCAAGTATGATACTGGTTGGAGAGTTTCAGTATGTGAGATTGGGAAGATCCATCCTGGGTATTGCAGGTCCCCAAAGAAGTACCCTGAAGTAGAGCAGCTAAGAGTAGATGGGAGAAGGCAAAACCCTATCCGACTCCCTAATTCCAGCTGCTACTATTGCTGATCTTCTGTATTAAAGACACCCTAACCTCCCAGAAGCTAAAAGCTCACTAGGGATGGATAAATACTTCAGAGAGTGAGGTGTGACTGGCCTAACCCTCTGGCCTAGTTTAGTCTAGAGCTTAGTCCTTACACTGGCATGCAAGGTCTTACATCCATGAGGTATAAAGACTGAGAGCTCAGACAGAAGTTCTGGACCTTGATCCATCCCCCTCACCTCTCATAACCCAGGATTTCTCTTGAAAGCACTGTGTGAACACTTCCCCCATCAGACAGCTAGGTTCAGTTAGAGGCCAATAACCATTTCCTAGAATCAGTCAGCCCCCAATTCTGAGCCCACCTCTGAAGGTCAGGCCCTGGGAGAAAGCCCAGGTTTTAAAGTCATGGCAGCTGTCTTAGGGAGGAGGCTGTGGGGAGTGACACATGGCCCTTCTGGCCTTGCTTTCGAGATCACAGCCATATGATGCATTCTATTCTAGAGTAATAAGATGGATTTTTAACAACTAGGACAAGAGGCAGGGAGCCAGGATTCTTCCCCTAGGTGTACCCCGAAGCTGCTGAGTTAGCTGTTTCCTGATTCAAAGTTCCAGATGAGGAAGAAAAAAAACAACGTCTCCTTCTTTTTCCAACCCAATGTATGCTGGCAGAAATTGCTCAGAATGTACAGAGCCATAGATTTTTTTTTAAAAGTCTGTTCTGCCTCCAGGGTCTCCCTCTAGCCCCATAGCAATTCTATATAGTCAGTGAGGCAGGGTTATTTTTAATCTCACCGCAGAGCAGGCTATGGTCTGCAGAAGTGATGGGTTTGGTCACCCAGGTACCTGGCAAGAGAGGGAGATCCATGGCACAGGGCACCCTGCTTCACCCACAGTTCGTAGCTTCTCCTTCATCTCAAGTTCAAACACTGATAGTAAATACTACTGATATGGTATCATTTCCAGTATAGTAGTCGTTGTATTTCACAACAGTGATTAGATTCATTCATTGTCACATGAATCCTTTTAGAGCAGTCTGTAGTCACTGCCGACCCCACCCCCAATCTAGTGGCAGTGTTCCTCAGCATATGAGGACCTGAGACTGAAATGGCCAAGAGGACATGGCATGTGGTTGGCAGCTCCCTTGTATTCTGGCAACAGGTTCAAGATAGAACTGATAAAGAGGGGGGTCTAGGATGTCACTCTAAAAGAAAGTGTTGAGTGAAGGGAGGCTGGGCTTCCCTGCTAATTGTACTGTGTATGCTTTTCCCATTTTTACGTAGGTAGTCCTCGGCTACAGTTAGGAGAATGGAGGGAAAGCCAAGAGCCAGAGATTTTGGATTCCTTGGCTTATGCAGTCCAGATGCCAGAAAGATAAAAACCCATTTGCAGAGCATTTAGTGCTTTAAGTTTATTACAATCATCCACAGATACAAGGCAAAACAGGTGCAGACCAGACGTACTACCTTTGAGCTCCACAATGGGTGGCGTTTTCAGGTTGATAGGGGAAACAGGGGCTTCTGTTTGGGTTCAGTTGACACAAAGTCAACTAATCTGGAAGGCATGGACGGCTGTCAGTTTCCCAAACTCAGCCTTCTCATTACCACAGAGGCAAGGCCCGTTAACAATTCTAGCTCGAGATTTCCTTGTTTTGT
Source organism: Mus musculus (assembly GCF_000001635.26). Classification (NCBI taxonomy): domain Eukaryota; kingdom Metazoa; phylum Chordata; class Mammalia; order Rodentia; family Muridae; genus Mus; species Mus musculus. The sequence continues at coordinate 25,045,960 of NC_000082.6, forward strand.
CTCCATCACTCTAAGTCGTATGCTATTATCATTTCCAGTTCTGTATACGTACTACCTTCCATGTGCCTAGCCAGGGCAGAAGCACCGGGAACAAGCACAGTGGCACAAAGTTCAGTTGAAATCGTGAGCGTTCAGTTTACTAGAGTAGCCCCATTCTGTGCATCTGACTAGCTAACACCTCTCAGCTAGAATCCATGTGGCACATTTGTAGATAGGATTAAGGTGATAGGAAGGAGACAATTAGACAGAATATAGGGTAGCTTTTAAGGCGGAGGACACAGTTACAACATGGAAAGAGAGTCTTCAAAGTGTCTTGAGGTCTAGAAGCTACTGGAGACTGGATCATGCTGGAGCTGCAATTCTTCAGCATCAGGAGAAGTAAGGAACCGTTATTCAGGTGTGGCTGGGGCAGCACATGGAGCAATGACTAGAAGGATCTGGAGAGGAGACTGTTCTCGTGGAAGACTCCACCCAGGGTTGAGTCAGGGGACCTGGTTCTGAAATTGAGATGTAGCACTTAATCACCAGTCATTTCTTTGGTAGACCTTGGGTTTCTTATTTGTAGATTGATAATGAATCTATCTTCCTTGGGAATATGAAGAGTAAGCCATGAAGTAATCTATCAACTATAAAGTACCATCAAGTTATAATGAGAGTATATGTAAAGAGTGCCTGAATGAGATTCTATAATATTTTCATTGTGCCTTATTAATTTTTTCTAAAAAGAAATGGTTGCTGCTATGAATTAATCACTACAGTAATTCTTATTCATGTGCTGGATAATAAAAGAAATCAATGTCATGCTTTCTGATAGAACGAGTTCTTTAGTTAAATAAGTCTTAAAATGCTTGTGGTCAAATTTCCCTGCTGGCTTTCAGAGTTTGTACTACCTTAGAGTCACTGTGAAAGGAATATATTGGCTGGCTTAGGCTTTGGGGTAGGCTTGCAACTCAAGACAGAGACCCCCATAATACTTTACCCTGCTATATAAAAATGCAATCCGAGCAACCCAAGATGCAGTGACAGCATCCACTGAAAAAACTGTGCAGAGATTAGCCTGACCTTCACTGTACCAATTAGGCATGCACTCAACTGGCACAGACAGATACACATCTAAAATATGTGTAAGATGATCAGGGGTCAGCTTCTAAGTCAGAAAGATCATTTTATGGTTTAGAAAACCCAGGAAGGAAAAGCTAATTATGAAGTGGGGCTACCTGGAATACACAACTCGAGAGAATACAGCTAACTCAGAGTCCTGAACAGGCTGGAAGATCTAGATGGCATGTCCCTCTTTTTGCAGTGGGAAGTTTACTAGACACAGAGGGAGGTGCAAAAGGCCTGAAGTGTGATGGAAAACAGTGGCAAAGAAATGAGCCAGACAGAGTGGGAGGGCAGGAATCCACTGAGGCTGGTTTTGTTTGGTAGACAGTAATGCTTCTGAAGAGGTCAGCAGAAATCAGACCTGCCTGCGGGACCAATGAAATGGCCGCAAGCAAATATACATGAGATACTTTTCTGTTCCATCCCTGGGTCTTGGGGTGGGGAATGCTGATCATAGGTTTCTAGAACAAACATACATGAGCCTCCCAAGAACCAGTTCTGACCTTCTGTTTTACAAACATATCCATTTGCTCATTCAGTGTGTGTGTGTGTGTGTGTGTAAGAGAGAGAGAGAGAGAGAGAGAGAGAGAGAGAGAGAGAGAGAGAGAGAGAGAGAGAGAGAGAGAGAGAGACCTCATACACACGTAAGGATCAGAGGACATCCTGTGGGAATCAGTTCTCTTATCCTATCCACCCAGTGCATTCTGAGGATTGAACTCAGTTTTCAGGATCAAGCTCAGTTTGCCATGCTGGTTGGTCATCAAGAGCCTTTACTATGGAGCCATCTCACCAGCCTGATCTTATTTTGGAAATGCCTAAATGCCTTCTTATCTTCCCATGCCTTTTTGATGAAATCACATCTATCCCCACTAATTATGACTTCACTGTCTATTCATGGTGCTGGCCCTTATTCCCTGACAGACTGTGTGATGCATGGGGACTATCAAGGGCAGTTTAGTTAGGGGAAAGCTAACATCCAACTACCAACTACCACGCGTGTAGGAAGTTGAATCACACTAAATGACAGGAAATAACTTTTACCATATTATGGAAATGAATGTTTTCTAGGAAGTCATCCCACATTAATAAGGGGATAAAAGCCTTTGTGGCAGACTTCAGAATACAAAGCTGAAAGCCTTTCTAAGTTAAAGTTCACAGTTATGGCCACACTGCTGTCTGGTGGATAAGTATGTAACAGGGTCAGATGACCAGGGTTGAGTCCTGTAATATGGGGATGAAAACACTGGCCTGTCTTGAGTTGCTATGAAGACTTAAAATGCCAGTGTAAGTAAAACTCTTTGAATGGTGTCTAAGTAACACTACGCATATTAATACTAAGCAAGTCAGCATCAGCATCATCACCATCACCATCATCACCATCACCACCACCACCACTACCACTACTACTACTACTATTATTATTATTATTATTTCATTTCTTTGGCTCTAGATGAAGGAAGGAGCCCAAGTATGTTTGAAGGCTTACTGTATGATACTTCTAGAGTTTAAATTAATATTAATACCTTTACATAAGGTGTTATTAGCCACAAGCTATTGAATATGAAAAGTTTGTTGACCTCATTGAGTCAGCACAGAAACCTAGGAGAATTTAGCCCCAAATTCCCATGCAGTATAGTGAATTCCTTTGAACTGAGAGTGTCCTAGACAAGGCTAGTTGTTCCCCTTTTCTATATGTTTGGCTCTGCCTTGTGATGGATTATTAATGATGTGCTAAATCCACATTCTCTTCTTGTGCTATTTGCTCTAACACGTGCAGTTTTTTCTAGACTAGAGAGATGCTGAATAGTCTTGTGGCCCGCAGATATGATTCACTGTTCTTTCATTGTAGATGGAGACAGAGGCAGACAGACAGTAGAAATCAGAAGTGGAAGTAATAGCCATCTCAGCAGCTGCTTCATGGTTCTCTGGGAAATGGAGCAGCGAGTGGGGCTGAAGACAATCCACCTGACAGGCTTAGTCAGTACAAGATTTCAGTCTTACACTGTCAGGGCATATTAGTCACAGAGTGTTTCCCAGGTATGAGTTATCAACTTCCCACAAGGATGAAGATACACCTTAGAACCACCCCCTCATTGTAATGCTTGACAAGGCCCAGGGGCTGGTTTAGAACTTGGGCCTTTGTCAGAAGCAAAGTAAACACCCAGCCCAGCCGGATAGCACATGCCTGCAATTCCAGCATGTAGGAGACTCTGGCAGGAGGATCTTCCAATGTGTCCTGGACCACACAGCAATGTCTCAAAACAAAATAACAAACACACAAGGTGTGCACTTTCGGAAGGGTAGGTGAAGGATGTGGTCTTGTTCCAGGACTGTTTATCTTACAGTCATGTATCCAGTTCTGTAGAAAGGCTCAAATTACAGCCAGGTATAGCGGTACCGTTAGCATTTTGTCTAAGCTCCGCCCTACAGTTACCTGGCAAAAGCCACCTGTGCCTGCCTCACTATACAAGTTCAGTAGGAGCTCAGCTCTCTCATGCTCTTGCCTTCTTGCTCCCGCTCTGACCTCTTGCCCCTCCCCTTCCACATGCTCATGGCTGACCGCTCCTCCTTTACTCTCTCTGTCTCTCTGCCTGTGTCTCTGTTTCTCTGTCTTTCCGTGTCTCTACTACCCTCCTAACTCCCCTACCCACGCCCTGAATAAACTCTATTCTACACTATACCATCGTGTGGCTGGTCCCTCAGGGGAAAGGGATGCCTCAGCATGGGCCCACAGAGGCACCCCCTTACCCAATACCTGACCACACCTCCACCAAACATATTCCTTCTCTCCTTATCTTTTTATAAAACACCACAGCTACACTCCTGGAATTTCACACTTCAGAAGTGGAGGCAGGCGAATTAGGATGTTCAAGGTCAGCCATGACTAACTATATGGTGAGTTTGGAACAGCCTGAGCTCAAGGGAGCCTGTTGTCAAAGCAAGCAAACAAATTCACAGAAGAGAAAGCCTCAGACTACACCCTATGGTACATTAAAGGAGCTAAAGGCAGGTCTGCACTCACTGCTAGCAGCTACCTCGGAATCTGCTTAGTCATCCCAAGGTAGCTAAGTGCTCCACGGGGATGAGTATTGGAAGGTCAGAGTTAAAATCACTTCGCATTTGACCTCAGAGTCTGCTCTACCCTGTGCTTCTTTGCTTCTAATAGGAAGTACTTCTAGGAACTTCTGACCCTGTGCTCTCCCGGGTAGTCATTTAAAAGCTTCATTCTTGGCCTACGTGAGGGGCTAATTTCTGCTGCAGCAGGACTCCCGAGGAAGCAGCTGGCTCAGCCTATATCCTGCCTTTGTTTTTCTCTTTCTAGGAAAAAGCCTTTGAGAGCCCAGTATGCAGTTATCACCCTGGTCTAATCTGTTTTCACTGACTCGATGACTGCTGAGGCACAATGTCCCCTCTGTTGATTGCCATAGCCAACTGTCTTGAGTAATCTTCCATAGCAGGCTTGACTGGGAGCCCTCACTAGTTACGTTCAGAAACACTTAGAAGAGACATCTTTCTATCCATCAAAGATGGGGTTGTTACATTTGCTACATCTCCTTTCCCAATTCCCTAGCTCTGTGTGTGCAACCCATCCCTCCATGTTTTACTGTTTCTTAAATTTGGTGGCAAGATTCAATAGAGCAGAGGGAGAACAGCTTTAGCTTGTTGAGGGCATGGAATGGGCATGTGTTAGCTCAAGCTTCATGCAGCAGTAGGATGGCCACGATAGGACAATTGGAAGGAGATTCAGAATGGGGAAGTGATGCTCCAGGAGCCAATAGCAATGTTTATAAGTTGTCACAGCAATCGATTTAAAGCACTTCTCTGCTACCCATGTCCAGGAGGTGCAGCAAGAAAGCATGAATTGTTCTACAATTATTCATTTGATCCATTGGTTCAGGTTCAGGTTGAGTTTCTGTGATGGAAAACTGTAGGAGAGTTTGACCTGGGAGAATTGGAAGACTGTAGTTCCCTTGGATAGTTCCTACTGGTGGCTCAGTAACACAAGAATCACCTCTCTTACCATCGTCTCTTCTACCCTGGAGTCTCCTTCCTTTTGTTGTGCTTGTAATCTTCATCCACATTCCTTCCTCACACACCTTTCCAGATATAAACTCGAGAGACTTCTTGCTGAATTCTTCTCCTTTCCCCACCACACATGTTGAAGTTGCTAGGCAGCCATGTTATCTGTTTCACCACAGCTTCGCTATCTGACCCTGGACCACTTTTGCAGTCAGCTAACCCTTTCTAGTTCCCTTCCTTTCTTCCCAGACCCATGCATCTCTTACAAAGCATGTAGAGATTCTTTTCTGAGAGCTGTCTCTGTTCGATGTACTCTTATTCTCGGGGATCTATGGTTAGTCCCTACTGTAGCCCCTTGGCTTGTCATTTGGGGTGCACGCTGAAGGTCCCCACTCACTGCAGCCACTTTGGGATGCACCATCTTTCCGTTGGCTTCTGGCTTGATTATTCTAGCCCTGCAACTCTCTTCTCCCACCACTCTTTACAAAAAATCTTCAACATTCTTTTTAAGCCACACTTCATTTATAAAGATGCATTCATTTATTCAATAACCACAAAATGTTTATTACAGATCTCTAAAGATCATAGCTAGACCCTATTCATTGTTATGTCACTTCCAAAAAAGTCATCCCTAAGTCGCTAGAATTAAGCTCCTATCTTCCTTCCCTCATAGCCTTGCCTCATTTGAACTTACATGATCACATTCCTTTTCTTCAAAATGCACAGAACAGCCCAATATTAATATTTATATTTATTTGTTTAAGGTTTGCTACTGCAGTAGACTGAAGAAGAATGCCTATCTTCACAGCTATCTTGCCAGTATCTACTATTCACAGAACTTAAGGAACAACCCGGCATGAGAAAATGAATGTGGAAAGGCACTGCCCTGGGAAATAAAGGTCCCTGGCAGTCCCTAGTGTTAAAATTAATGTCTTTGACCTCTGTGTTTAGAGAGCCTTGTGCCCCAGGAAAGATATGCATAGGACATCCTTTGTAGTAAAGGAGTCTTTCTGGGTAAAGACAATATCTTAACCATTTCATTAATTGGCTCAACAATCAATTTTATGCAGTTAGTATATACACTAGAGGTAGTGACATGCACTGGGTAGCGCTGACAAATGAGCACTTCAGTTTCTACATCTGCAAGGCTCAGCATAGCTGTGAATGACCATAGAGACCAGGGAAAAGGGTAGACTTGCCTATGCCAGAGCAGGAGCATGCATTTCAAGGTAAGCTGGTACTTCATCCTGGAATGTGCTGGGTAAGTGGCCCTAACTAGTCTCCACTGTTGTCTCCTCTGTGGGTCACTGCAGGAACCGAGGTCCCACTCCCTGAGCTTCTCATAGAAACTGCAGGAACACACACTCAGCTCTCCATTCTGTTTCTGTGAATGCTCGGACACAAACTCCCCCCCCCCCCCCGCCCCCCAACCGCCCAAGGCTAACAGATTGCTGCCAGTTTTGAGTTGTTTGACCATGTTCTAGTCTGAGCTAATTTTGTATGTAAAATTGCTTAAGAGTGAATATGAAATCTTTGACTGAAGCCCAAATATATAAATACCATTGCATTTCCTTCCTCCCCAATTTTGCAATCATCCAAAAAAACTGTTCATGTTGTGTAGTATAATTAGTTATTTATACACCCTCATGTGGTCTATTGTTCAGAATTAAATTGTCTGGTATACAGGATTTCTCTTGCAAGGCTTATTCGGTCGGTTTATTGCTTGTTGGAAGCTGTTTGTAAATATGTCCTTGTGGAACCCCGAGGGATATGTCTGAGCATATCCAGGACTGTGGGGGAAAATAGTTCAGTCTATGTAGGCCTCTGCTGTCTGCTACTCGCTCTTTGAAGACCTAGGCAATTAGAAGGAACACAAAAATAGTCACAGGAAGGTACAAATGGAAATTATCTTGGAGATGCAGTTACTAGATTCTAGTGACTCAGTCTTGCCCAAGAGGAAGCCAGTCCTCAGGAAGGGGAAGTGAAAAAGCCTCACACACAGTCTCTTGTGGGTAAGAGGCAGCCAGAGTCCTCTTCAGCCGGTGCCTCTCTCTACGAATCCACCTAGCCTAGAGAGCACGATTGCCCCATGCATGTCTGACCTTTACTGTGTTTTTTTTCCCTAGGACTACATGGGCCCAGACTGCTCTGCCCGGCTCCCCCTGTTCATCCTTTATTTCTCTTCTGTTTCCTGTCAAATGAGTTGGCCACTAGCCATATTGACAAGTTCCTGTCATGTAACAATTCATCCTTCTTTCCTGTCAGCTTGAAGACAGAGGCAAGAAGGTTCCAAGCTTTTCTCTATAATGAAACTTCTTTTTGAGGGAGGGTCTGGGAGCTCTGCTTCAAGGGCGACAGTAACCTTTGTGGGTCAGGACAGTTTCTCTTGACCAACGTGCCATGTTCCCTTGCAAAGGACATATGGGGCTGTTGTGGGGGTAGTTTCTATCAATGCTATGAGATGCCCTGGTTGATGGTGCTGTTTAAGCCTTCTTGGTCTTTTATCCATAAATTTTATTGTGTTGGGTTTGTAGCATTAGCTGTGATTTTTGGCGAGTCTTTTTCAAGTACCTGGTGTGTGTGTGTGTGTGTGTGTGTGTGTGTGTAATAGATCCCAATTCCTAAATCAAAATTGTACTTCCTGGCCAGAAAGGTCAGCTAGGGATGGGAGACCACATGACTGAAAGAACCCAGAAGTTCCCTTTCCACACATGTGTCGGCATCGGCATACAAGCCTACTGCCAAAGTCCTACTAGAATCCGACATGTTCCTTGGCTTGGAAATACCATAGGAGACAGCCAACATTGTAGCACTTAAAACACATTATCTTTCTCTGTTTTTATTCATAAAATCCCCCAGATTTTTTACAGTGACAGATACTAATAAAATGTATTAGATTTTAAATATTTACTACTTTTATGTCTTTATTTTAAATTATTAAATAGTAATCATACAGAAAGGCTCTAACAGATGTCATATATTTATCGTCAAGATGAGCAGATGCTCACAGTTTCCCTTATTTGCCTCAGATCTCCATTTTCCTTAAGGAAATCAAGCACACCACACATAGTTAGGGCCCCCACTTTCCACTTTCCTCATCCTCTTCTTTGTATCTCCCATCTACACAGGAGACAACTCCCCTGAATATGATAACATCATCTCCATGAATGTGTTTTTCCAACCTACTGCATCCTCAAGCAACCTTTTCATGGTGCTTATTAGCCTTTGTAATCAGAGGAGAATAAAGGACACATCTATCTATTCTGAAAGCCTATATGTGTTATAATCTCTATTGCTTCCACCTGAATTTTGCTCTAAGCCTGTTTTTTATGATCTACCCACTTTAGTCTAGCTGCAGCCTGCTTTGTCTTTGATAGAAGTATATTGGACCCTGCTCCCATGACTCAGCGTTTATCAGCTGCCTACCTTGGGGATTTCCAGTGCCAACTCTAATGCCCTGGCCCCTGGTAGGGACAACCTGCCAGACACTGGACTGGATCTATGAATGGATAGAGTTATTCTTGTTGGGTCTGAACGCTTTGATACAGCATTCCCACACCAAGGAATAAAGAGTCAGCTGCCATCCTGCCTGAGCTGTTCTGCTTGGGTTCTCCATGGTTGGAAGTTAAGCCTTTGAGAGAAAGCACATAGAGACAGCTGGGACTGGAAAGGTGGGGCAGAGTGTGATGACAATGATTGACAGCATCCAACATCCTTAAGTTACATAAACAGTGAGACCTAAAGTAGAACACAACACATTCAAAATCTGTTCATCAAAGTAAATATTTGAAGGTTTATATAGCATGTACTATGTGTTTGTTTACTTGCTTATTGCATTTCTGTTTTTGGAGTCCAGACTGGCCTCAGATTTGGTATGAAGTAAAAGATGACCTCAAACTCCTAATCCTCCTGCCTCTACTTCCCAAATGCTGGGACCAAAGACCTGACCAACCATGTCTTGCTTTTTTATTAAAAAAAAAAAAAAGGCATAATTTTATATTTTAAAGATGAAAAACAGGCACACAGAAGCAGCGTGCTATAAGGAAGAACATGGAGTTCAGAGGGAGTTGGCCATACACTGGCTCAACTGTTTGCTAATTTACTGCCAAGGACTAGTGTCTCAGACCTCCAGGGCCTGGCGTAGAGTAGCGGGGCTTTGCAATGGTGGCTGCTGCTGCACAGAAGACATGGGCTCCTGCTAACAGTAAGAAGTACATGTATAGTAGAACTGGGTCTAAATCTGTGGTTACCTCTGTCAAAGCTCCCCTCTTTTCAGCAAAACCAAGCTCCCCTTCAAAGGTGCATGCTATATGGAGAGAGAAGTAACTCTGAATTCAGGGTCTCAGGTCCTCGTCTCAAGCAGGTGGCTGCATGCGCGCATGAATTTCTTCTCTGCTCTTCTCCTGACACCTCTCACTGTGGGAAGAGGTTGAATCCTGTAACTTCTATGGGCTGGCACTTCTGCACCTGGCATTTTGTGCCTCTGCTTGAGAAGTACAGCACCAAACTTCCTGCCCCGCTGCAATGAAGGCGATGCCACCGACGGTTTAAAAAGGTTGGAACAGGAAGGTGGGCAGAGCTCCTTCAGCTGCTTGTAATCCTTAGTGAATGAAGCCAGTCGGGTTTCTTTTATGCTCCCCAACTTGAGCTGGGAAGGGATCCGGTTAAGAGGGGGCTTCAGAAAACAATAAAACCAGTTGTCTCCTCCTCCATGTCCTCCTCCTCCTCTTCTTCTCCATCTTCTTCCCTCTCCTCTTCTCCTTCCTTCCCTTCCTCCATCTCTCTTCCCACCTCCTTTGTCTCACTTCTTCTATCAAAGAAGGACTGAATCCAGAAACCAGTTAATTAAAACACTTCAGATGAAGGGTCACAAAAGGGATTTTATTTTTGCTTCAAGTTCCACATGCTAATTTTTCCCATCATGCTTTCTGACTTGGCTTTACTGATTTGAGGGGGTAGACACACACACACACACACACACACACACACACACACACACACACAAGTCTGTCTAGGGCTACCAAGTTTCTGGACCACTTCGATTGTCCTTTAAGCCTTGGGACCCGGGAAGTTTACATTTGCTTGAGTCGCTGTGGTATGCTCAGGAGTACGCATGCACTCCATTTCCACATTGAACGGCGTTATAAAGGATGACACGTGCGAGTACACATCAACCTTGAACATTAAGATGCTGTGGAAGAGCCAGCAACCCACTGTCGGCCCTGGCACATCAGCTCTGGCCTCAGAAAAGCCCTCCTCCACTCCACTCCATATTCAACATAGGCAGCTGCTCAGCTGGAACAGGAAGCTGGCCTCCAAATATTGCCTTTTCATTCTCAGTGGGACCCATGGGGGTCCTCCTGGCTTCTTGGAACTTTTGGACTCCTGGTTTCCACTTTTCAGTCTGTTGTCTTTTGACTTTTGCCCCATCTCTGAATCTGGCAATCTTGCAGTCTGGTGAGCATGCCCTTTCCATTCCGAGGTGGGTTTAGCTGCATTTTATTTTATTTTATTTTATCTTATTTTTACTGGGAATTTTTGTCAACTCGAAGTGTCTAGATCTTGGTAGTTCCTCTAGGATGTGCTGTGTTCTTTTTACCATGACCACACATATTCCTGAGCCAATGACCCACCTATAGGTATGTGCTTGGGCTTCTTGATGCTTCATGACACTTAGTGTTTTGTGATAGTCAAAGCAGACACCAGTTTCCCTTGGTATTAGATATTTATGTGCTCCTAGCATGTCTTTGCTTACTTATCCTCCTCTTGAAGGCCTGGACACGATCCACTTTCATTCGTCAAGTTTGATCATGCAGAGTTAATACATAATATTTACCAAATCAGTGCCCTAACAACGGAGTTACTAATGCTGGCTGTGAGCTGTCTTAGAGAGCACCGCAAGTTGTTCATGTATAGTATTCAAATTTAATCTTGGGAGAATTCCATTCTAAAAATGAGGAAAACATAGAGTGGCTATTTAGTGTGTGTGCACTTTCAGATAGGCATTATTCTAGGAAATCCCTATATATGTTCAGTTTTCATTCTACGGAGCACTTTACTGTGTGCCAGGCATATATTTTATCCCTTTACATTTAAACTCATTTTACCCACATAATTATAAAGCATGCACTATTGTTACCCTCTTGTATTTGATAAAATTGAAATTCATGGAACTTAAAAAATATATCCAAGTCAAAAAATAGAATTCAGATTCCCAATTCAGTAGTCTGGTTGAAGAGACATTCATTCCTTTCTGGTCACTGGGCTCCTTCCCCAGTCAGCCCTGCAGCACAGCCTCTATAAGCCGTGGTTATGTCCATTTTCACAGAGAACAAAGTAGACACCCACACAGATTAAATACCTGTACTGCAGCCCAGAGCTGAACCTCGACTGTGCTTTGAACATTCATCTGTTTTCAGAGACACGTGACAATTTTCAGCTTAGGTACATATGATATTGTCCAGCCATATGAGAGTTTTACTGTGCTCGGAGGGTTGGCCTGAACACAATGTATGTTGGGGAGGGTGGATACTTATAAATCCTAAGATGCAGAACTTCCTTTCAAGAGGCAAGTAAAAAGCTATTAAAATAATCTCTACCCCCCAATTTCTGTTTCTTTCAGCACGGTATTTCGACGGTGGTTCTTTAACCATTCACACTGAACGAGGAAAATGTTAAGTTTAAAATGGTCAGCAAAGGTGAGGTGGAACTTGTGGGCCTAGGTGGTGAGACGGACAGCCTTTCTATTTAAGGCCAGATGCACTGGCTGGGTTTAGAGATGTTTAGAGAAAAATAACAGTTCTCTACACCCAGATTCATAAGTGTGGACAAAACTGGTATGGTGATGTGGGGACCAGAGAGCAAATAATCAGATTGCTCACAGCAATATTTCTCTGTGACTGAGTGGGCTTGTGGTCGGATCTAAGAAAGAAGTAAGTGTGTTGACCTCAACTCAGGATGCAGACAGGCCCACTTTGGGCTCTCTCCATACAGACTCACCATCAGATGACCATGAGCCAGTCATTTCCTCCCTCCAAGACTCTTCAAGGACTCCATCAAATGGGCATGAGGCTCCATTGTGCTTATGCAGACTGCAGTTGGTCATCAAGGTCATGGAAAGTCTTGGCTAGCTGTGAGTGTGAACCCGAGGTGGGTGTAAGACGCTGACAGGGAAGGAAGTTTTGCCCCCTCTGTAGTTCCTCACAGGGCATTGTGCTGACAGAGCCGTAACAGATTGACTCATACAGAACACTAGGGAAAATGGGCATGATTGCCAGTTCCTAGGCCTGGAACTGGCTTCAGCTGGTTTACTGGTGGGATTCAGGGATGGGAGGTGCAACGGGTAGGTGCCACACTCAGGAAAGAGGGGTATTCTAGAAGGAGGGGTGTTCTTCCGTGCCAGAGGTTCAGGATGGGAGACGTTAAGCTCCAGTCTGGGCAGGCAGAGGAAGGGGCTGGCAGGACCCCATGCTTCTCTTTAGCTTCACACTGACTTCCCGCTCTCACAGACACGTCTCAAAACTCTGTCTCAGCCTCCGTTTCTCCAGCTGTAAATTGCAAAGACCCTACTTTTCAACATTTTGAGAAAGGCCTAGTACCCTCTCTCATCTACTCTGCGAGACTACTAAGGAGTGGTGAAGTTGTTCCAATAGTCGCTTGGTTTCTGCCCTGAGCTCAAGTTCTTTTAAGCCAGTTCTGGAATCCTTTGGGTGGTGGAGCGCACAAGGATTCCTGTGTGTCAGTAAGTGAGCGTACGTGACAGAGGGCTTTTAAATGAATCACTTTGTATATAGCAGGGCCGCACCTGCTCCTCAGACTCTGAAGGCAGTGCGAGCAACAAGATCATTCAAAAGCGCCGCTTTCCATTCAGGTCTATAATTAGCCAGCAGGCTGTTCACCCCTGGAGCTGCTGGGACGGGCCTGGGGCAGCCTGGAGGGGCGGAGCCGAGCCCCTAGGCCCGCCCCTTGGATTCCTCCTCCCGCTGTCCTGTCGGGTCTCCGGTTGTTCTCCCCACCCCCATCTGCGTTCTGGACCGTGCCGGGCTCTACGGGGCAGGATTCCTGGAGGACAGGGCCTGTCCACCCTCCTTTCGGGCTCCCTCTCCAGCTAAGAAGCCCCTCGAGGGATGCGACTCCCCTGGAGCAGCTGTATTTAGAGTGGCATCCTCTTCCCCGCCAGCCGGCTTCTGCGTCCCGCTCTCGGGGCTACCGCCCGCTCACCCCGCCCAGCTCTCCGGGCCCCTCCCAGCCGCCTCTCCCTCTTTGTCGCATTACATAGTAATCTGAGATGCATTGGATGGGCTCCAGGGAACAGAATGTACTTGGCAGAGGCGCGGGGCTTGATGTCTGCAAAATGTCGGAAACTCAGCCAAGAGCTGCTAACTGGGTCATTAACCTCCAAAAGCGAAGCGAGGGCTGTAGGCCCTCTCTGCCTCCCTTCATCTCGCCAATAAAAGTGCCTCAGTGTGAAGGAAAGAAAAAGCCCAAGGTTGGCTGCTTTGATTTCTAGGCACTGAAGGCAGACCGGTCTCCTCCCCCTGCCCGCGCCCCAGCTCCTCCCGGCTGCCTTTCTGTTCGGAACCAAGAGTTTACAAGTGGCCTTTCAAAGGCCCAGCAGCCCTGCAGGGCCAAGCTGCAGCATCTGTGAAGATGTTACCCTCCGCCCTTCCCAACCGCACAGCCTCAGACCCATTTTCTCCCCCCTGGGTTGCGAGGGAGGGGTAAGTTTGGAGGTGGGGCGAAGAAGAAAGTTCTAGTTTAGTCCTTCGGCACTATTCTGCTCCTCCCCCTTTCTGCTTGCTACTCCTCTTCCTTCTACCCTTCCCCTCCTTCCTGCTGGAAAGCTTACGGTGCTCCATATACAAAGCCTGGCTGATGAGCTCCTGGCAGCAGCTGTCAATCCTTTCTCTGCCTGTTAACTGTTACCTGTTCTCAACCTACCTCACCAGTTGGTCTTAAGGACCAAAGGAGAAAGTCCCTCTTTGATCCTGTGACCTTCAGGTCTCTAAAAGCCTAAGGTCTCTAAAGTCCAAAGGAACTCCGGACTTGTAAGTCCTGGAAAGTAAGCAGAGAAAGAGTCTCCCAAAGGCGAAATATCAAAAAGGGAGAGCCACTAAAATCCACCCCCTTCAGATTTCTGGCCATGTTGGACTGCCAAAAAGGTACTTCCTGTGATCATCCAAACCCATTTCTCCGTGGCTAGAGACTCAGGGAGAATTTGGTAGTGAAACCCGGAAGTGGTGTCTTCCTCAGATGAGAGTCCTTGATGGAGAGAGAAGACCACTTGCCCAGCAGAGACAAAGCAAACCCGGGGAGGGGAGAATTGACTTGGCGAATCATACTTAGAAACAGATGTCAGCTTGTCTACACAGTAGGCCAAACCCAGCCCGGGGTGCCCATGTCATTCTTGCCGCGGTCTATGGCAGGCATATCCGATTGACCCTGCCTTTCCCTGAGCATCCCACAGAGGCTAGTTTCTGGGCTTGATGACCTCTGCCTGACTTCCTACTGCCATGCCTCAGTTCCTCTGTAGCCATCAAATCTCAACTTGGGTGCCCCCACCTCTCTTGCTGCCTTCTTTCAGTTTTTCTGAGAGATTTACTAATGTCCTCCAGATAACCAGTCCCTTTGTGCCTGTGTTAAGTCTCTTGTATGGGATATAAGTTATTATATAGTTATTGCTCCATGGGTAGAACTCATTCCTTGTCAATATCAACACCGATGGCAAAGGCCACCCAGCACCCACCCTTCTTGATTTGCCTTCTCTTTGTTTAGGTAGGCCTTCTATCTATCTATCTATCTATCTATCTATCTATCTATCTATCTATCTATCTATCTATCTAATATTACATATATTTTATAATAATTACATATAATTTATAGACAGGGATTATCTGTGTAGCCCTGGCTGTCCTGGAACTCGCTCTGTAGACCAGGCTGGCTTTTGACTCAGGGATCTGCCTGCCTCTGCCATCTTAGTGACGGGATTAAAGGTGTGTGCCACCACAGCCTGGAGTCCTGAATAGCTTCCTTCATCACGCTAAAATGTCTGGCTTGGGTTGCATTTTATGTAGTCACCTTACTGAGGGCCTTTATGTGAGTGTCTGGCTTGGTAAAAGTCATAGCTTGCCTTGAGGGCTGTCCTGGGGCTGGCCAACCCTTCTGTTCTCACCAGTCTTCTGGAGGCAGGCTTCCATATACTCTCTTCTTCCTCCCTTGAGATAGCCTCAGGGCAGGAAAAGCCGCATTTTCTTTTTGACAAGTTTTCCCGGGATTTCTTAATACTCTGATTCCACAAGAAGTAGCTCACCACAGCTCTTCTTATGCTTCTCAGCACCTACACAGAAAAACTGTCACTAGGTGTTATAAAAGAGGCCTTAGACTCCAGAGAAGCGCACCGCCTGTTTGGGGACGAGTCCCCACTTCCCACCTTAACTGGATGTTTGGCCTTGCCCGATATTTTTCACTGTGCACATCTTCAGAATTCTCACTACAAGTTTCCCAAGAAGCCCACATTTTGGGAAGCTCAGAGCTCCTAGGAAAATATAAAAACATTTCAAGTTCCTTTCAGAACGTAGAAAAGACCAAGTCCCTTACTGTTCGCATCACAATAAAGAACTTAATCAAAAGTGAGCCAGTGCAAGAAGCATGAAGCTGCAGAAGATATTAAAGGTTTGGAAATAACAGCAAGCAGGACGGCTGGCCTTGTGAATGCTCCCCCCTCCCCCCCAGTGTCAGGGTGCCTGGGCTGTCTCAGCTGACTCACCGCTAGCTGGAGATGAATCATATTCCCTTTCTGTGTGTAAGGTCTCATTTCCTTCACCCCCCCCCCCCAATAAAACAGGCATGTTTATTATTCCTACCATGCAGGAGGGATGGGAAGTTTTAAGAGTCCTTGATAATTACACAAAAAATATTATTAAAGTAAAAATTAGCTGCAAATATGTTTTTTTCTTTCTGGTGAGGCACAGAGATGGGGAGGTGTGGGTGGTTCCCCTCGGATGTTGCTGTGGCTTCTGGAAGCCTGGCTCACTGACAATAGGACCCTTGAAGCTGGAAATGCGTATGGGACCAATAAGCTCTCCTTTAAGTCACCATGAAACCCAGATAACACAGTCGCCCTCTTCTAAAGGAAACTGTCCTTGTCCTCCCAGTCAGTTTATCTGTGGAGGTAGTAGTGTTTATGGTCTGCTTGAGTGGGAGAATGAAGCCGAGGAGGTGAGAAGCCCAAACTCAAGATGTGGCACCTGGGACAGGAACAGGAGGCAGGCAGAGTGTGGAGGGCTTGAGTACTAGGTTGGGCCAGCAAGCTATTCCTGAGGGCTATGGGATGCTAATGCTTGTCATTGAGCTGGGCCTCGGCAGGATGTGAAGAGCGTTTCAGTGAGCTTTTTGGCTGTTGGATGGAGGGCAGCAACCTACTGCAGCCACTTTGATCCATTTGAGCTTTGCTTTTCCTCTTTTTGGAAATGAATGATAGCTCCTTGGTAGTCCGGCCATGCTGTTTTCGTGCAGTAAAGACCCCAGGGAAACAGTGCATGTGTGCATGTGTGCATGTGTCCTTGAATAGAAGAGGTAGGAAGGAGGTAACCGACTTGTTAGGCACAAAACCAACTCCAGAACTTTGTTATCTGGGGAGGAAGCCTAACCCAGCCCAACATCTTAGCCAGGTCTAGTCGAAAAGAACCCCTGGGTGTCTAGAGCACAGAGATCTTTATCTAGGACACAGCATAGTAGATCTGCAGTTTAGGGCCTGGCCACTGACCTCTGTCTAGACTTGTCTGCCATCTACTTCTTAGTCCATCTGAGACACTTGCATTTGAGAAGACAGCTATGCCTCCATTCTACGCAGTTATTCCTTAGCACTGTATCCTGCATTAGAGTCCCAGGAATCTTTATAGTTGGGTGGCTAGAGAGCTTCAGAGCTGAAACTTGAAAGTCCAGTTTGGTGTTTCCTAAGGCTTGCTGTGAGACCCTACAAAGGACGTTACTGTAATGGTGCTATCAAAGTTACCTAAGGACCTTTAGGCAAAGATTCATGTAAAAATGTCTCGGGAAGGTTCAACTTGCACTGAGCCCTTGGGTTTGAGGATGTATACTTGTATACCTGCTTTATAGTTGGTATCAAAACAGCTCTCAATTTAGATACTATTGTTTCAAGGAGGCTTACATACACAAGCAAGTGAAGGAATAGAGATCAGCTGGACCCAAGGAAATGTAGCAAGTGAAGAACTCTGTGAGCTTAAGAGTATTGAACTGACTGAAAGCAACCTGAGTCCTCAGTGGAAAGAGAAGGTCCGTAGATTCCTATTTCACAGCTCGACAGTGGATACTAGCTTCCAGTGAAATCATTAACTTATTTATCCTGTATTTGACGGGCTGTTTTTTAGAGATGAAACCAAGGTTCACCAGGAAAAGCCTACCTAAACAGTGTCATTTAGGTCCTGGGGATTGTGAGTAAGGTGGTGACCGGGTACAAGGTACATTTTTAGCCTATGTTGCAGGTTCATCCTACTGATTACTGTATGACCTTGATGCCTGTGGCTGGTGTGTACTGAACCATTATGTGTAGGATTTAGGCTCTGAAGTGTCTCCTGGTTCCTTCATTCTGCTCTTGGAAATGTCAACACTGCTGCGGATTGACTGGTGACACTCAGTCATTCTATCTTGGAGTCTACATACAAGCTAAGAAATGACAGTTCCCACCCTTACACTGGTGAGGACCAAAGGGTGGAAAGACATTGAAGTGGGATGCGTCGAAGTTCCAGATGAAAGCTGTCATCCCTAAGTTCATGTTTAACCACATAATGATGTCTGGCCACACCCTTACTCCTCATCTTATGGCGTTCCAAAGGAAATTTTGGATTTCAATTCTAACAAGTTAGTCTCCAATGCAGAACATGAAATATGAATTGTATCTCATGGATTCTACAGTTCAGTTCTCTTAGACAAGGACAATGAGACTTTACAAAGCTTACCCACTGGACCTGACCAAAGAAACAGGCAGGAAATCTTAGAGTCAGGACCACATCCCAGATGCCCACTGGTCCTTGGTGTTCCTTTTGATTTGTAAGCTATGTGTTGGAGTTTGGTCTCTAGGTTCCAATGGATAACTTTTGCTAGGTTAAAGAGTATCAAGATTGTTCTTGGCCTCTGACAGTTTTATGGATCTGCACTATCTATTTCTGGTCCAGTGTTGATTCTGTGCTATTGTTTGAGCTCTGTCCATAATATCTGCCACTGCCTTTAAGAGAGAGAGAAAAAATGTTCTCTTGTGCCTCACAAGACAGGGAGAGATAGACAGGGTCAGCTTGAGCAGATTGGCTGTCTCTGACACACACACCTGCCTTGGCTGATATTTGCTTGATATTTGCCATCCTCAGCTGCTTTCCTGTGCAGTTAGCTACCTTGTACTTCTGAATCTATAGCTTAAAAACAAACAAACAATTAGTTCTTCCACCCCCTCCTACTGAATGTAGCACTAAAACATCTGCATAGATAGAATTTTGTGAAAATGAGCAGAAAATTTGAGGCAATTCAAGGAGGACCAATAAGCTCTCCTTTAAGTCACCATGAAACCCAGATAACACAGTCGCCCTCTTCTAAAGGAAACTGTCCTTGTCCTCCCAGAGTTTTCCATGGCCATGCCCAAATCTTCTCCAAGAGCGCCCTCTGCTGGATGACATCAGGACCCCGACAGCCTCAGCCATCTTGGAAGTAGAGCCAACTGGAGTTTTGAGAGAATAAAAAGGAAGGTTGGAGAGAAAGGGGGTTGGTGTTTTGGGTGGGGAAGGGAAGATATTTGAGGGGAGGGAGAGAGGGGGAGGGGAGATTACCACACTGGGAAGCTCCGAGGCACCTCTATTTGAACACCATCCTAAAATAAGATGTGTTCCATCCATGACGTCCTTATGCCGCTCTACTTCTATTTCAATGTATTAACTTAGTACTAAAAGATGATCACATGTTTTAAAAGAAAAGAAGCAGATGGGGAGACCCACAGGCAAACATCAGGCAGAGTTTGGGTGACTTGTGAAAGAATGGGGGATAGAACTGAACAAGCCGGAGAGATCAAGGACACCACAAGAAGACCTACAGAGTCAACTAACATGGGACCGTGGGGGCTCACAGAGCCTGGACCACCTACCAGGGAGCATGCAGGAGCTGGACCTAGACCTCCTACACTTTTGTAGCAAATGTGCAGCTTGGTCTTTATGTGTGTTCCCTAACCAATGGAGCTGGGTCTGTCTCTGTCTTTGTTCCCTGCCATTGCATCTCCTTCCCCCTACCTGGTCTCCCTGGTTGGGCCTCAGTGGGAAAGGATGTATTTAGTTCTGCTAGGACCAGAGGTTTCAGGATGTAGCAGTTACTAAGTGGGGGACTCCCTTTCAGGGACAATGGGGGATTTGTAAGGGTGGGGCTAGGAAGAGAGCAGGAAGGGAGGGCTGTAATTGAGATGTAAAATGGAAAAAAAAAAAAAGAAGAAGAAGGATCAAAGGAGAGGAAGAACCAAGAATCTCCCTTGATATTGATGATTCCTTGATGGATTACAAAAGATAATTTCATAAAATAGCTCAAGTTCTATTTGAGATTTTATTATTCTTTCAGGTAAGTTCTCCGTCAGCTAGTCATTCCTACCCAGGGATTGAACAGTTTTGGAATTCAAGGCATATTTGTAAGTTCAGTGACTCATTACTGTGCTTGCACTTCATTTAGTATATTTAATTAGCATATTTATTCCAAAGAAGACCATAACTTCAAAACACTTTTTTAGAAGAAGAAAATGCATTAGCAAACTTTAAAAGTATATTTGAATATCTAAGTCATATTTTAAATTAAGCATGTTTGGGTAAATAATCTCTCTCTCTCTCTCTCTCTCTCTCTCTCTCTTCCCCCCTCCCCACTTCTGTCTGTGTGTGTTTGTGTGTGATTTTAAACAAGAAGAAGGCCTCCTATAAATAGCCTTTTTAAGGCAAGCTCTTGTTGATAGATTGAATTTTGTCTTTAAGACCGATGTTAGTGTGAACTTATTCATTGGTAGGAGTTTGCTACGAAAATATAGAATTGGAGGGTTGATAATCTTTAAAGTGTCATGTTCAGTAGACCAAAAGAAGCAGTAGCTAGGAATGTCCTTGTGGGATGAGCATAGGGCTGAGCTAACTGTTAGAACTCTGACTTAAAAATGGAATAGTAACGTTCTATGAAACATTAGGGAAGACTCCCCCATCTCATTACTCAAGTGGTTAAAAATGAAACCTGAAACGAATAATGTCCCAAAGGCTCATGGTCAGTCCTAGGTGGAGCCCAGACTGGACCTTGGATCATCCAGAGTGCTTAGCAACATCCAAGCAGACCTTTGATGAACTGTTTTTCTTATCATGCCATGAAAGGGAATTACAGGCAAATGCTAAGATGTCCATGTCTGATTCCTACAAACTCCATATTGAAATAATCTTCTTCATTGCATTTGCAGGTGGTGCTGATGTGACTTAACGGAGTCCTCAGGGTGGAGACTATAGTTGCAGTGGTAGCTTCATGAGTAGAGGAAGAGAGATTTTAGCCTGGCAGTCTTTCTGTCACATCATGTGATGTGAAGTGCCATCGTGGGAACTCCATCAGTAAGAGGGTCCTCAGCACACAGGACCCTTTGACCTTTTGCACTTCTCTGCCTCCAGACAGTGAGAAATACACTAACTTCCTTTGCAAGTAACCTAGTTTGTGGAGATCAGTTAAAGGGATGAGAAACAGACTGGTAGCAAGAGACTGAAGAACGCCGCTGGAAACTGCTGCTGACATTGTCATAAAACATGGAAGAAATTCCTATTTGAGACTCTGTCCCAGCTCATTGTATCCTTAAGAGACCTAGAAATAAACCACTCAGCTCCTCCCCACGATGACCTCCACTCTGTTTACACAGGGGCTGGCCAGATGTTAGAAAAAGCAAGCAAACACTTGCAGCTGTTATCAGGGCGAGGGTGGAGCACACGAGGTTCCCAAGTTTTCATCCAACACATCAGAACATAGTTAATTTTTACTGCTTTTGGGTTAACTGTCTTCCTCGTCCTTAACTTTTAACACTTAGTATTGAAGCTTGTGTCGAGAGATGCAAAGGGATCCCTGAGCTAACTTTAGCCCATGGCCAAGGCAAGTTGTCCTCTATAACCTTGGGAGAAATCTCTCTTCATCTTTAGTTCCCCTTTGTTCGAGAAGGATGGCTCTTTGTAGCAAGTAGAGTTTAGAAGTATGCAGGAGTCAGTGTTTTGTGGTGAGTCCATGGGCTTTGGAATTATGTAATGTCTAGTTTTGAATCCCATCCTAGCCATTCACTGATCATGTGATTTTGGGTTACACAGGCTGGAGTCTTATTACATTGCTTATTTATTGAATTAAATTCCTATCTTGTAGCTGTATAGAGTATCACTTCCATTCCTGTGCAGAGGGCACGGTTAATGATTAACTGTTTCCACTGGGACACTACAATAAGAGGTAGATTGAAATGACATTCAAGGGAACAGACACAGAAAATTAGGAAACCTTTGTTTCTTAGAAATCTATGGAAACAGACCAGTTTCTAGCAGACATTAAGGGTGGCGCTGCTTGCCAGTATAGAACCCCCTTGTTTGTTTTCTCACAGCTAACACAAGCCTTGATTGCTTTTCTTCAAGGAGAGGGATGCAAAAAGCCTGACCTCTAGTGGTCCCTGCCTTTGTGTTGGACTGAAGGGGAAGGGCTAAGACTATAAGAACAATCAAGACTTCACTAGCACACTGGAAACCAACGTCACACATTTCCTAGTTAAATTAACTTGTAGTTGTGTTTCCATTGTTTTTTAACCTAAGCTGGCTTGGAGCTTACTCTCTAGCTGAGGATGGACTTGGATTCCTGACGCTCCTCCTTCAGCCACCCAGGTACTGAGGTTACAGGCGTGGGCCACTATGTGTGCCTGACAAGCTGTCTCATTTGGTAAGAACTTAGGACAAATTGTTAGATGTCTCGCTACACTTGTGAGTTTGCAGTCCAGTTTAAGATGTGGCACAGGAGGTTTGCAGGTGCTCTGAGTTCCAGATCCTATCATCTTGTAGCATCTGTCACACGAGTCAGCTCATTGTTGACATAGAGAAAGCAGATAACCACTGGGTATATTTCACAGAGAGTTTCCTTAATATTGAGAGTCAGACATCAAAGTGATATCCAAGACTGCTTTGCTCAATGCCTCCAGAGGCCTGGCCCCTCGAGACTTTGATCTCTTTCTTTTTTTCTCCCAGTAGGTCTGTGTTAACAGGCATTTCACACAGACCCCTGTCCTCTTGACACCATGTAAACTTTGCCTCAGAGCCAGAGCTTTGAAGCCCTCAATTAAGGTCTGTTCACTTTAGCAAACCAGTCATATTCACTCAAAACCTGGAACCAGACCCATGTTAAACGTCTTAAGTATTCAGAAGTTCAGGAGCAAACGAGGTCATTACCAACATTATGCTTTCTCTCTCTCTCTCTCTCTCTCTCTCTCTCTCTCTCTCTCTCTCTCTCTCTTAACTTTATTTTTCAACTAGCTTACACAGGATTCGATTTCATCATGATGTCTTTAAACAAAATTTGTTTTGTTGGCCCCCTTTCTCCTCTCTTCTCCCTCATCTCTCCTGGCTCTCCTGTGTACCATTCCACCTACTGGAGGCATCCGTTTCTCTTCCGCTTTAATTGTCATTTGTGCCTTCCCTCTTCTTCAATACTTCTCTCCCTGTGTCATGGTCTTCCTTCTTGTTCTATAGCCAGTATACTCTATGTATCCCCAGTCATGTAGGCACATGGAAGCATTATAAATGAGGATGCTCATATGTGAAGGACATGCAATTTTTCCTTTCTTGTATCTGAGTCATAGTACTTTTTTGCTTCATAGTACATTTCAATTTCATCCATTGCCTGCAAATTTAATGATTTCATTTTCCTTAATGGCCAAATAAATTTTCATTGGATATATGATTCACAGTTTCTATTCATCTGCTTCCTTGTGGTTGTGCATAGAGCCGAAATACGCACGGAGTGTAGGTATCTCTGTAGCAGGATATGCAGTCCTTTAAATTATATGTCAATGAGTCACACAGGTAGAGCATATTATAATTATATATTCAATTACTTGAGAACCCTCACATTGATTTCCATATGAGTGATACAAAGTTATGCTCCTACCAGCTGAGATAAGATTCTTCTTTCCCTACATCCTTGACAGCGTTTATTGTTGGTTTTTGTTTGTTTGTTATCTCAACTATTCTAATTCACATGAAATGAAATCTCAAAGTGGTTTTAATTTGCATTTGCCTAGTGGCTAAAGATGTCGAACACTTTTTAAAACACATACTGCCCATTCGTATTTCTTCCTTTGAGAACTGGCTGTTCATTTTATAAGCTCAATTATTGATTACGGGAGGGTTTTATTGTTTAATTTTCCCCCTCATATTCTAGATATCAACCCTTTGTCTGATATGGTTGGCAAATATCTTCTCTCATTCTCCTGGCTGTAAAGTTTCTACTATGCAGAGCCTTTGACTTCGTGTAGTCACATTTGTTTAATCTTAAAACTGTTTCCTGTGCTACCGGAGTTCTGTTCGGAAAATTCTAGCCCTAATGTATAACTTGAAGTATACTCCTTATGTGTTCCTCTTGTGGTTCAGCATTTCAGGTTTTATATTAAGGTTTCTAGGCCACTTTAACTGATTTGTGCAGAGTGAGAGACATGAGTTTCATTTCATCCTTCTGCATGTGGAATAGGTTATCTTTCTTCCTTGCACGTATTTTTGGCATCTTTATCAGAAACCTAGGTTATCAGTAGACCTAGTAGTGCATGCCTTTAATCCCAGCACTAGAGTGGAGGAGACAGGGGAATCTCTGTGAGTTCAAGACTAGCTTGGTATATATATAGTGAGTTCCATGACAGCCAGGACTATGTCTTAAAACAAAACAAAGCAAAAGCAAAAACAAAAGCGACCTATGTTATCATAGCTGGGCAGGTTTCTCCCTGGGTTCTCTACCGGTCTCCTCCTAGTCTACATGCATGCTTTTGTACTGTCTGTCAAGATACTTGCACACTCCTTTTCATGTCTTCTTGATAATGTGTACTATAGAAACAACAGAACTGTACTGAGATGTTTACTGTAGCAGCATTTTTAACAATCACACTAAGCATTCCTTAGGCATCAATAACAGGACCATCATTTCATTGTGATATTTTGGCCAAATGTCAGTTAGTAGTTACTACAGGTTGTTTATAAAGTTGTGAAAATTATAATTATGGGTTATGGAACTAAGGAAAGATGATCACTATAATATATTAAGTGTAGAAAGTTGTAAAATGGAGTGAATGTCATGTGGACAGAGAGAACGAGAATGTGAAATTGATGAGGTGGATTTTCATCTTCCACCAACATTGCATTATTGGATGTAATTATTGAAAAGCCTCCCATACACAATGACTTGTTTGTTACTTTTGGAATACTTTGAAATGTTTGAGAGTTGGCTTTGAGTTGCCTAGATCCACTTAACCACCTCTGAGGGGAGTGAAGTTCATCAGGAGTACACTACTGATGGCCTCAGAGAGATGTGCCATAGAGGTCATCAAGATGTATAATATGACTTAGCAGAAATTTGACCTTGAATAAATTATTACCCATATCATAAGTCTCCTGGCAAGTATGATGATCGAAGAAACCTGCCTTCTCTTTGTTCTGAGCTTTAAATGAGATAAATGAGACAGAGCAAGCTCTTGGTCATGGTAGCTGCTACTGTGAGAATGAGTTTGACCCTGGACTAGAATTCAGGCTTTGTGACTTCCCCGCAGGGGCAAGTTCCATCCTACTCCATTGACGGTCTTTTATCTTGCTCCATGCTTGCATCCTTTGATTTGGTGAAATCTGGGTAAGAAAAGGCCATTCCAATAGTATGAAAGACACCTACCAAGTGGCCAACAGCTTATAGTGTTAGCATGACCACACAACAACACTCTCAAGTATGTATTAAGGAAAAGACACTAAGTTGACAATATGACTTAAAGCCCTCTTCCCCACTTATAAAAGCTCACACTCTACAAGTTCATATGTCCTACCTGAACTTGTTCTCCACTCGTTTTTGTGAGTCTCAGTTTCGTTCCCTTTTGTTTTTTTCATATTTATTTATTTTGTTTGCATGCACATGTCTATGCTCTTGCATGTATGTGTTCTTGCATGAATATATGTACATGGCAGCACAGATGTTGAGCTCAGAGGACACTCTTATGACCTAGTTCTCTCCTAATGTGAATTCCAAAGGCTGTAATTCTTGACAGCAAGTGCTTTTGGCCAAGGAGCCATCTTACCAGCCTTTCAGGCTCCTTATTAAATGAATGAGAATGATGCTCTGTGATAAATCTTTGTGATGGCATGACGTGAAATGCTGCATACAAAGGGAACAACAACTCAAGGTGATGACTCTGTGTTTTAAAGTTATTTTCTTTCCAAGCACATGGAGTCTTTTCCAGGTACCAGGCTTTCTATTCCATGGCTGTTTAGCTTTCGTTAGTCAGAGGAGGTGCAGCCATGCTGAGCAGTGCTCCCCAAAACATGGAGATGGCACAGAGGCTTCAATCACAACCATCTGGATAAAGTCCACAAATGACTCTTCCACTGTTTCACTATAACTAGAAGTGCTTGGATCAAAAGGGCCAGTTCACTCTGATTGGATCCAATCCATTCCAGTTTAATTTATCTCAGTTGAAGAAATATTTTCTTGAACATTTAGTTTATGCCATCAGCTGTAATCCTTGGTTCTATAAGAGAACCAAGAACAGAGAAGGGCAGGAGCCAAGGAATTTAAATAGTGATGAGAAAGAGGAAGTTACAGGTAGAAATGATGCCGGAACATGGGGTGGCGAGACTTTCTCCAGAGAAAAATTGAATCTAGGGTTCTCTGTAAAATCTCTCTTGACAGTTTCATGGAATGAATTTTTTTTTAGTCCAGGAGCAGATAAGGAGTCCCTGGGAACCATAGGGCCCAGGTGGGTGAAAAGCTGAAACACAAATTCTAGATCCCCAAGAAGCCAATGGGTCAAGGCTGGCCTGTTGGCCTCAAATCTCTCCTCAACTAGAATAGCCAGCAATCTTCAGCTACCATTGTATGCTAAGATATAGTCAGTGTCCTTTTCAGTGTTAAATTTCTGTAATTGCCAACCCCTCCCCCTTGGTAGGCATTTTAAAGGCCTGCATGTTGGTATGAGATCATTCATCTTTTGGCTGCTCAGAGAGAAAGATAGACTGGAGAGTTCAAAACCCTAACAGATTATCTTGTTTAGGAATTTCTAGTGTCCTGTTCCCAGATGAAAAGGAGCCTAAGGTGTGAAGAATCATGCTCTTACCTGTTCAATCATCATACTACACAGACTCTGGAAATGCCTTGTGGGCAAACTGTTCTCTTACACAATACCATCGATGCTACACCATTAAACAGACTTGCATATTAAAACGTGAAGCATGTGTAAGTACCTCATAATTAACTGCTGTCTATTTAACCAGACAGCTCTAGCAAGTTAATTTGATGTCTGTTATGAGATTTAATAATTGTCAGTGATTTTAAAAAAAAAACAATTTACTGGTATAATCATTAACTACTCTTAGATTATCTTGTCAAATTGATAATTAAATATCTCAAAAATGCATTACAGAGTCAGTATATTAATAGGAATGTAATTGAGTAATGTTTGCTGATGTAATCTAGAGTTTATTACCTGTACACTTATTTATCTTTTCCACTCTTATTAAATCTTCCTAGGAGCCTCTTGAGAATCAACAGAAAACCAAGAGTCAATATATGTCTTATCAGATCCAAAGAAGTAACTTGACTAAGATGCTGTGGAATGAACATGAGTTCTTCATATGTGGAGTTGGAGGAGAGGTTATTCCTGTTTCCTATGGAATTAGCACTGGGAAAAGTCTCCTTCCCCTGCCATTTCCCTTTGAGTCCCCCTCCATCCTCCCTCTTCTCTCCTTCCTCTCTCCTTCTTCTCTGCCCTCTCTTTCTTTTTTATCTCCCGCCTTCCTTCTCTCCTTCCCTCTCTTTTAATCAAGTGTTCAGCTGTCTGCTGCATAAGAAGGGAGGTCTGTAGGCACAATTATTGTCTAAATGCAGTAAAGGAAAACAAAGGAGTCACTCTTCTGTTATTGTAACAAATAGCTGAGATATAGCAACTTAAAAAGAGGAAAACAGGGCCCCCAATGGAGGAGCTAGAGAAAGTAACCAAGGAGATAAAGGGGTCTGCAACCCTATAGGTAGAACAACAATATGAACTAACCAGTACCCCCTGGAGCTCTATGACTCTAGCTGCATATGTAGCAGAAGATGGCCTAGTCGGCCATCAGTGGAAAGAAAGGCCCCTTGGTCTTGCAAACTTTAAATGCCTCAGTACAGGGGAACGCCAGGGCCAAGAAGTGGGAGTGGGTGGGTAGGAGAGTGGGTGGGGGAGGGTATGGGGGACTTTTGGGATAGCATTGGAAATGTAAATGAAGAAAATACCTAATTAAAATAAAAAAAGAGGAAAACATATTTTGCTTCATGGATTTGGAGCTTTTAGTCCAGAGCGAGT
Source organism: Mus musculus (assembly GCF_000001635.26). Classification (NCBI taxonomy): domain Eukaryota; kingdom Metazoa; phylum Chordata; class Mammalia; order Rodentia; family Muridae; genus Mus; species Mus musculus. The sequence continues at coordinate 25,073,684 of NC_000082.6, forward strand.
GGTCTGTTTCCTTTGAGGCCTGTGGCAGAGCGTTATATTACAGTGGGGATACATCACTGAAGAAATTGCTCACCTCCTGGTGGCTGGGAAGCAGAAAGCTAGGGTGGACTACCATCTTGCAAACCTTTCTTCATCCTCTAAGAAGAATTCCCACTAGGCCTCTTAAAATTTCTACTATCTTCTAATAGCACTAAGTTAAGGACTAACACTTTACCATTTATGCTTTAGGAAGGACAGTCAAAATCTGAATTATAGCAGAGAGTAAAAATCACTGGAATGTAACATGCTTACCGCTACTCTAGAGGCATGCAATAAAGACCGAAGGGAGCACAGAGGAAGGGACAAGTAATCAAACCCGCAGTCAGCAAACACGCCAGCAAATACCAAGTAGGAGTCTGCAAAGGAGAGGAAAGGTAAGCATGGAATTCTGGGTCTAGAATATGCAACAGCTCGGAGACAGGGAGCAACACCTACTACTCAGGAGTAAGATGGCAAGGGTAAAGTTTACACTGTTCAGTGGTGGAATTCCAGCTGCTTTTCTGAAAATATACATTGTAGGACAGAGTAGGGATTTAGGACTTTGTACAACTACAATGCCCTGGGGCTTACCCTGATACCCATGAGTGGTATCTCTTCAAATCGCAGAAGGGTTGGCTTTCCAGCCCAAGCCTCTCCTGCTGTTGCTCATCACATGACCAGGGGTTGCAGGTTGTACTGGGTTTCTGCTTTGCTGACCCAGTAATACTCTTTAGACATGCCAGGTCACATATCCAAATTTTGAGGTCAGTATATAAGATCACAACACATTTCAACCTGGGCATACCCCAAAGAAGCATACATTGTTTGATTTAGTTATTTCTAGAAATCTTACTCTACCTTGGAAAGACAGAAATCCAACTCAAGGATACTTACTTATGTCACATTAACAGTTCGGGATGGAACTTAAAAAGAAACAGGTCTTAAATCAGTGACTGAGTTTTCAAGGCTTTGTAGAGAATCTAGCCATTTGTATTCTACTTACTCTCTGTGACCACTGAGAGATACATGTCAGCTGTAATCATTCTTGTTTCCTACCAAATGATAATTACAATAAAAGTCATCGCCTGCCTCGAGTTGCCCCTAGCTTGGCTGGGTACCTTCTGGTGAAGCGAAATAAAAAGAGAAGTAGCAGTTGAAACTAAGAGACACATGCCACTCACCTCAGCATGCTGGAGGCTGGGCCTCACAGACTTTAGGCTAGCCTGAATACATAGTGACTTCAGGAATAGCCTGGGTTAAATAGCCTCAGAAGACAAAGGATTTCAGGTACAATGCTTGTCTCTTATAAACAAGTCCCTGGGTTCAATCCCCAGCATCATTAAAAAAAAATCACATTTCAGCATTGAAAACCATGTTGGCTATAGGTGGCAAGTGGAAAAATGCCAGATCTCTGAGGACTTTTCACAATGACTGGACACCAATCCCATAGGTTAACAGAGAATGTGTGGGCGAAGCTTTTCTTGCCCTTGAAAACAATACTCTACATTTCGTATTTCTGATACCCATGGACTGTCTGAACCAGGCATCCTTAAGCAATATTAACTGGGACCAGCAGGGTTTTAAATTGCTATTTAATTATCAAAATGATCGCACTGGAAGCTTAAACTACACAAAAGTAAGGGCAGTATAATCCAATGGCTAAGCAGGGCTGAGGTTAAATCAGGTTAAATGAGGTTAAACTCAGAAGCAGAATGTATTTAGATATAAGCGCAAAGTACCTGATTTGGGGGAAAAAACTTTGTAGAAAGCAGTGTCTTCACAATACCATCTTGAGACATCTTCGGAAGCATTTGCACGTTTAGCTATTAAATCAATCAGCTTATTAAAGCTTTGGGCCACGATGCTAGGTGACATGCCATTAAGGTTAGATGTTAGTTCTTGGCATGAATCTCATTATCTGCCACATGACCTTCTCTCTTAGTGCCTGAGTTTCCACGTGTAAAGTAGGTGTAGTCCTTAGCCACTCACACCTCAAATGTCTGTTGGGAGGACCAATGAGACAATGGATGCTACATATCTAGAAAACACACATAACAACTTAGAGGAATGTGAGGGGTGGTATTATGGTAGTGTAAAAAGGCTGGCTGTAAGCAGTTCAGGGGAAAATATTTGTGTACTCATGGTGTACAGATAAACATCTGGCCTAGGCTCCTGGGAAATGACCAGCAGGCTTAGAGATTTCTATTTTCTGACAAGCAGATGTACTTATCCTTGTTGTCTGATGCACTGTCTATACCCTTCATTAACCTGTAAGCTCTGTGAGAACAAGGACCATGATTTTTGGGGCAATGTGACACAGTATTGAAATATGGAGGAGTTAGAGATGGGCAGGGTTCCCAATAAGCCACTGTGTGAGGTTTGGAAAATTATTGAGTATCATGAAGTCATATCTTCGGGGCTGGTGAGATGGCTCAGTGGGTAAGAGCACCCGACTGCTCTTCCGAAGGTCCAGAGTTCAAATCCCAGCAACCACATGGTGGCTCACAACCATCCGTAACAAGATCTGACTCCCTCTTCTGGTGTGTCTGAAGACAGCTACAGTGTACTTACATATATACATAAATATATATATATATATATACATATATATACATAAATAAAAAGTCTTTAAAAAAAAATGAAGTCATATCTTCTTATTTGTGGCATGAGGTAACAAATATGACCTCTTGTAGTGGTGCTAAAAGATTGGAAATGTAGAGTATATCAAATATGGTATATGGAAAATTGCCCAAGGAATATTGGGTATTTATCACCATCACCTTCCTGTCTCTGGCATCTGGAGCATTGAATACATCATTCTTACTCAGTGTGATAGTGAAGGGACATAAAAGACACTTTCTTCCCAGAAGATGCTTATGCTGAGGCAATGACTCCCAACAGTTAAAGAAATGAAGAGCATGAATTGTAAGGTTTGGAATTGCAATTTTGGGGTCTCTTTCTATGGTGTGTCTTTTTCAATAAGAAGAAAATGTCTGTCTTTTCTGACTCTTTCTGGGCACTCAAGATGTCGAAATGAGCTTGTGGTGGGTCCTCAGAAGCAAAACTCTGGATTTCCCTGGGTCTTCTGGTAGGAGTTGTGACTTCCTGCTGCTGGGGCAGGTGACATGGTGATGGCATGGCAAACCAGAACTAAGAGAAAAGGTCCACCGAGCAGTGATAATTCCACAACAAAAGTCATATTGAAGAAAAGGTTGGTTGTTTATTTTGAAGGAAACACAGGGGTCATAGTCAACACTACAGGCAAGAAGAAAAGTTCTGCTTTCACAGATCTGATATAGCTGTCTCCTGAGAGGCTCTGCCAGTGCCTGGCAAACACAGAAGTGGATGCTCACAGTAAGCCATTGGATGGAGCACAGGGTCCCCTGTGAAGGAGCTAGAGAAAGAACACAAGGAGCTGAAGGTGTTTGCAGCCATATAGGAGGACCAACAATATGAACTAACCAGTAACACCAGAGCTCCCTGGGACTAAAACACCAATTTAAAAAAAAAAAAAAACATGATGGAACTTGTGTCTCTAGCTGTATATATAGCATAGGATGGCCTAGTCGGTCATCAATGGGAGGAGAGGCCCTTTGTCTTGGGAAGGTTCTATGCCCCACTACAGGGGAATGCCAGGCCCAGGAAGTGGGAGTGGGTGGGTTGGGGAGCAGGGAGAAGGGGGAGGGGGATAGGGGATTTTCGGAGAGGAAACTAGGAAAGGGGATAACATTTGAAATGTAAATAAAGATAATATCTAATAAAAAAATAAACAAAGAAAGGTTCTGCTATCACAGGTCCAGTTGCAAATGTGTGTGCAGACTTGTGGCTCAGGATTGTATTCAATATAGACAGCACTGCATAATTCTCCAGTGTATTTGTAAAAAATACTTAATAAAAAGCCTTTGCCCAAAAGAGGGAGAAAAAGGAAAAAGGAGAAGGAGGAGGAGGAGGAGGTACAGAAAAGTGCTGGGACAGGAACTTGGGTCTTCTGCTTACTGTTCTTCTGCCTCTGAGAACAGGTTCAAGGCTAACCCAACCAGAATTTTGATGGTGATGATAGAACACAAGCTGTGAGATGGCCTGGTTGCCTTGACTGCAAGCAATAAAACTAGGAGGCAGTCTCCAATAAACAATGTTTCTTATAGTAGACTATGAAAAGCTTACCGCCTGTGAAGTGAAATCTCTGTGAAGCTAGCAAGCAGCTCAGCCTTACTGTGTTTTGAGATCCTAATATTCCTAGCATGAGAAATGTGCCTTCATTGTGCTGGGCTTGCTTCACGAGAGTGAAATTGATCTGACCAGTCCCTGCTCTGACGATGGGAACAAGAAACCATGCCAGTCTCAACTCACGTCATTTAGGAACACTAGACACTGAAATATAATTCAATCAGTGCTCAGCTGCATAGAGCCTCTCTGGTCTCTGAAAAGGAAAGCACTTCTCACAATAATTCCACCTGCCCTCCTTGGTCAGTCCCTCTGATGACTTCCGCCGAGTAGATTGTAGATCACAAAACAGCCTGGCTGTACCCTGGCTCTGGCTCTTGAGCTACAGCTTAGCTTGGCTTAGCTTGCTTGGCCTTTTGTTCTTTTGCACCTTCCTCGTCTTCTTTATAACTGTGGTCACACGTCTAAGTCAAAACTGATGTCATATATTAAGCATTGAGATACCACAGAAAGTAAATCCACTGCCTTGGGAAACAAAAAACAAAAAAGCAACCTGAAGGCCTCTATATTTTCCTATTCCTTTCTTCTTATCTGCTCTGGTTTATCAAGGAACTCACAGACATTGGAGGCAGGCAGAAAAAAGTTTTCTAAGACTAAATGAACAGAGTGTTTAAGAAGAGGAAGAGAACACAGTGGGCAAAGGCAGGGGCCTCAGAGGCATCTGAGGAGACAAGTGGTCTCTCCTTAACTGGTTGAACAAGAAGAGGTTCGGAAACATGAGGATAGCCTATAGAAAGGAACCAAAAGAAAGAAAATCTAAACTTTATTTTCTAGACCTCAGAAATGAAGATAACACATAGCTTATGAGGCTGCTGTGAGTGTCAGCAATGGTGAATGTCAGCATTCCGGCACACAGCATATAATTAATTAATAACCAGTAGTTATGGCAAGCCCATTTCTGTACCCATTCTGTTTCCTTTATTTGGATAAAAAAGGAGAAGAGATTATCCTTGGATTTTTCCAAAAGGTTTAACATAATTATTTATTATATTATGTGTAGGAGTGTTTTGCCCAAGTGTATGCCTGTGCATCATGTGCATGCTTGTTGCCTGAGGATGCCAGGAGAGGGCAATAGGTCCCTAGGAACTGGAGTTACAGATAACTGTGGGTGGCCACGTGGGTGCTAGGAATTGAACTTGGGTTCTCTGGAAGAGCAGTCAGTGCCCTTAACCACTGAGCTATTTCTCCAGGCTCTGTCATTGAATTTTTTTTTTAAAGCCTTTCCAGAAATGAGATGCAAAAATGCTTTACAGTCTCCTAAGGGAACTTCAAAATGCAACCTCTCCTCATATGCTTTCCTAATGCTGGCCAAGCCTCAGCAGGCCTTGACTCACAAATCATCTATTGCGGGCAGCTATCAGTTTCACGGACACACACTACCCTTGTATGAACTGCCTGTCTGGGCTAAGTTTAGACATGGGCTTAGCTTGTCTTTTGTACTGGATTGATAACTCCTCAAATAAAATGGTATCATTAGACTCAGAGTAAGAATCTGAGATTTCAGGATTGGCTCAGGTACCCGTTGACCATCTGACATTAGTTGACCAGCCATCACTAAAGCATGTATGAAATACTGAGCATGATGATGAGACTTCTTGGAACTTTTATGTTTTTTTTTTTAAACAGTCATTGTCTATGGATGCACTTTGCAAACTGTAAAACACTAAAGTAGAGATTTTACATTACATTTGATTTTGATAATTTGTTCATCAGGATTCTGTTGATTTCAGTTACGGTAAGTCCTGTGCCAGCTTGGCTACATGAAAAGCCTTCTGGGCAACATGTATCAAATAAGAGGTCAGAAGTATGCTTCTTTGTTAGCAGGTTTTCTTCTGCATTAACTGCTTTATTAAACTTGCCCCCTTTCCCAGGGTCTTGCAGCAGTCTCAGGCTTAGGGTATCAGTTTGGTAAACATCATAAAAAAATGTGTGTGTTTGCCAAAGTAACTTTGATAAATGTCTTATAATTAACTCTCCGTGGACTGAACTCCATCTGTTGGCTATGTGGCTATGAGGCTATTTGTATGTGCTAATAAGCCAGCCTGGATCCACACCATTGTTGAAGGCCAAAAGATCAAAGTCATTCCCTCTTAAACTACATCGATTGAGAATGGATGGAATGGTTTCCTAAAGGAAAAGTGAGATACTATTTCCAGAATGTGCTGGCAAGATACAAACTGTTTCCCCTACCTTGGCACCCCTGTCAACCAAAAGTTCAAGAGCTTAAAACAGAATTAAGAATGTAGCTCTGTGGTAGAATGCTTGCCAAGAATGGATGAGTCCCTGGGTTCAGTTTCCCATTATTACCAAAACAGTAAGTTTAGGGTCTGGGGAGATAGCTCTTAGTGAGTTGCCTTCTGATCAGGAGTGGAGTCATGAGTTAAATGCTCAGAAAATATGTCTAAAGCTGGCCATGGTCATGGGTATCTATAACCCAGCCATGTGAGGTAGGTGGAGATAGATAGATAGATAGATCCATGAAGGTCATTGGCCAACTAACTTAGCCGAACTATGAACTTCAGGGCCAGTGTCTCAGAAAGTAAATGTGCAATATGATGGGGGACGACATCCAATATTGATCTCAGACCTCCTTGTGTGTGTGCCCATATGTGCACAGGAATCATCTCATACTTGTGCATATACTTCTCACATATATGACCCCATGTACACATATACGAAGCTTGAAAATTTAGATACGCTATGTGTCTATTCGGCAGGGGGGACATAGTGGGACAGGGCTGCTATGTATTGGGACGATCTGTGTCCTGTGTGGCATGCCAATGACTCAACCAGAGATCTAAAAGAAGAAAAAGTGTGGTAATTTCCAAAGCAGGGATATTCATTGGGCATCTATCGGGAGTCCAACTAATGTTCAATTGCTTTGATGTTGTTGATTTCAAACTGGCTGCAAAATTTCTTATCCTGGCATTGATGAGCCAGATGAACAGAGAACTTTCTGAGACCATATTTTTAAACAAAGTCTTTTTAAAAATAAAACATGCATTCATTTGAATACCTGTTTAGCAGCGGGAGGGCCTGTCAAGGGTTCATCCAGGGACACGCAATGGAGCCAGGCAGCCGGGAGCCGGAAGGGGCAGAGCCCGCAGCCACAGGAGAACATTGTCTGCTGCCAGCTGGGCTGCTCTCTTCTCCCACAGGCCTCAGGCACCAGGTTCCCTGAATTTTAGTATCTTTTCCAGGGGGGCATCTTTGGGGGTGGCGAGTTCTCATCTGAGTCCCCTGCTGGAGCCTGAGTCTTAGCTCTGCTTTTTGTGGCAGAATCCAGGGAGAAGTTTGAGGGAAGTCTCAGAAATGGATCCTGCCTGCACTGGCTGTGAGAAGATGGTTGGGGCTGAGGAACAATGTGCATTCAAGTTCCCTAGTGCCTGTCCCCACCTTCTTAACAGGCTTCTAATTAACTTTTTCTCCTTTTTCTCCTTCCTCCACTTGCCTCCTTCCAGAACAAATGTTCCTGAGGACAGCATTTTTAACCTTACTATTAACAAAGTCTTGGTTGAGGCATAGACACAGAAAGTCAAGTAAAGTGCAATTTTTGTCTTTAAGATTTCACTGTGTCAAACCAAGAGAGACAGTGCTGGTGTCCCCCCATCATGGGCTCATCTGCTGAAGTGTTTCGAGCAAGGGACCTTCTTGGTGTTCCTAGGGACCTTCTTGGTGTTCCTAGGGACCTTCTTGGTGTTCCTAGATTTTCTGGAGAGTTTTTATTTGATTTAGATCTTCAGGATCATGAACTGGAAAAAACAAAAAACCAAAACCAAAACCAAACTAAACCAAACCAAAACAAAGCAAAACAAACAAACAAACAAACAAAAAAAAAACACAGGTGAATCTGTCAGACAGGAAAGGATGTGAGCAAATCCACACAGTGGGCTCAGACCTGTGTCCCATGTGCTAATCGATTGGTGTCCCGCACTCAGAGTTGGGTTGCTTGGCTACCACCAGATACATAAAGTTCCCAAACAGCATGTTAGAAGTGGGTAGATAGGCGGCCGTATACAGGCCTGCTAAGGATGAACGAAACCCAAAGCTTTTTAAGGAAAGAGGAGGCAGAGAGCAAATCAAAGCAGTAACTCTTCTACAAATTCCCAATGGCCATGAAATCACAGCAACTCCTTTAACACTGAGTGAGCCCAGTGGCCCTTTAAATTTTGATTCCTTTAGAATGCTGTGCAGCATAGAGACAGTCTAGTCTCTCTAAAAGGCTAAATTAGATTCTTTGTACTTTGTTCTGGAATATTGACAGATGCATAATCGGTTTTAGAAAGAGTTTCATCCCTACTGAATTAAGATAATGCTTATGTTAAAGTCGCAGAACTTCAGTGTTTGGACTACTGTGTTTCAGAGAAGGCGCACTTTCATTTGACTTTCAGTGGCTCCTGCAGATCCGTGTACTTTCCCATCTCCTGTTGCCTGTATTCCGTTCATGGTCCTTCCTCCCTCCTCCTCTCCGGACTGAGTCTGGCTCACTGAGCTCCAATGTGTCTCTTCTCTGGAACTCTGCATCTGGAGGTGAAGGGCATTGGGAACTCTGAGGCAGAGACTGGGAACTAGGGTATTGGTCTTGGCTTCCCATAAAAAACTGGAAGCTTTGAAAACGTCAGCTTGCAATCTCTCAGAAGTCTTTATTTTCTCATTGGGAAAATGACCCTTACTTATGCAGATGTTATGAAAACCAAAGACATGCGTTGATGTTAACACGCTTTGTACATTAAGCAGTAACTGTTTTCTTAACCCATGCGTGGCGTAACTGCTGTCCCATCCTTGCTTTCCTATGCACCTATCCACTCAGTGGTTTCTCTTTCTCTTTTCTTTTTCTCCCCCAGCTCTCTCTCCCTTCCTCCCTATCCATTTTTCTTCTGCTGGAAAATAAGCTATTCTGAAGGACTCAGAAGACCATATGCATAGTACAATTCTAGAGAAGGGTCACTGCTAATAGATAAAATGCTCTAAATAGGGTATCCTTTAACCTTTGTTAATACAGGGGCCCCTGATGAAGCATATGTAATTCTGCTATCTGCACATATTGGTTCTTTTCCATCTTTAATATTCAAGTTCTATCCTGCACATAAAATACTATTGACCACTAGCCTTGAATCGGTGCCTTTGCACTATTGTTGAGTCCCAGGCCCAGATGTCAGGCTCTTGTTTTGTCTTTTATTGAACAACATTAGTTACACACTTGGGAGAATATTTTTCAGCCAGAGATCTTCTGATGACGAGTGGTTTTGGGATATTCAGATTTCCAAGAAAATAAGCTAAGAACTGACAAACTTACAGTGTAGGCCTTAAGAGTATTAGTTCCTGACTTTCTTTCCCTCTCTCTTCCTCCTCCCTTTCTCTCTCTTTCCCTCTATCCTCTGCCCCTTGATTTTTCAAGACAGAGTTTCTCAGATTTGCCCTGGCTGTACTGGAATTCTCTTTGTAGACCACACTACCCTCAAACTCACAGAGATATGCCTGGCTCAGCCTCCTTGAGTGCTGGGATTAAAGATGTTCCCCATATCTCCCGGCTCAAAATCTCTTAAAACGAGGCATCTAAGCTAGACTTGAAAGTAGTGGTGAGAAAGTGACAGGGACTAGGCATAGTATGTTTCTTCTTTACTCTCTACTTCACATTCCTATAATTGCTGAAATTGCACAGCATCTGCGAAATGTAGTACAATTGCTGTTTGTTTTGTAAGCTTCACCGTCTTCATCTACACAGTGGGAACAAATTAGGTCTGATTCTTTGAGTTTTTAAGGAGGAAAGTGAGGTATCTCATGGAAGTACTGAGGCACAGAGCCTGACCCTGTTAGGCTTACAAAATGATAGTCTAAATCTACGATGGCAAGGAGCCAACCCTCTTTACTTTGTTTGTTGTTAGATAGTTCTGGTATAGAACTTTCTGTCTTGTGAGGACAGAAATACAACTTCCACCTATGAGGGCCCTGAGCCAGGAAGAGGTGTGTTCCTGTTTTCTTGGCTTCTCATTCAGTCCCCTAGTGAGGAGAGACAGCAGAGGGCCACTGTGGTCAGGGAGTGGAGGAGCCAGACAAGGCTCTGTGGTTATGCACTTATTTATTTCCTTATTTATTACTTTTGCAGCTAACATTTTTACAATCATGTTATTTTGTGGTTTCTTTGCAAAATGCATTGTGAGCCAAGTTTGCTTCAAATGTGCTCTGAGTTGGAAGGTTGCATAGGGGAGCCAGTGAGAGTGGAGGGAAGGGCCGGAGAGCAATTTCAAAACATTATATAATTGGTATTTCTGTTAATGTGCCTTTCTTTGTACTTAGGATATGCAAGGCAGATGGAGAAATGACAATGGTGGGCAATATACAGGCTCTAACACATAGTGACATAAGTAGACCCTGCAACCTCAGAAATGGAGTGCAAAATGGCTAGCCTGGGGACAACCCAGGAGAAGGAATTCTTTTTGTGTGACAAGTCCCCAGTGCCTACACTACATCTTTTTAAAGACTTTGGAAGAGACTAGAGACTTATTGTTGAGAGAGAAGTGATGGGTAATGAATCAATTTGCAAATATTATTTGGGAGTTTATTGCAAACTAGGCTTAGAAATTTTTAATAAACACAAAAATCTAGTTTTTATAGGTTAGTGGAAAGGAGTCCCCAGAGAAGCTCTACAATAGTTGCTTTACTCCAAACTCTGGATTCTTTTGTCATCCCAACTCCCAGGCACTGGAAGATTCTCCTTGTTGTTGGCGAAGTCAATTTTAACAACATTCAAGTTTATTCTTGTATTATTCCATCTGGTGGCTCCCCAAACCATTTTCCTTTTTTTTTAATATTAAATTCTTCTTGTAAATGTTTATATAAAAAGGTTCTTGCAACGGCAGGATCCTGTATCGGTAGACGGGCGTAGAGCAAAGTCTTGATGTGTTTTATGCTGTTTATGAACAATTTGGTTAAGTGGATTCCCTCCCAGCTCATTAAAAACAATCCTTTCATTTTAATAACACCATCACAAACTAAATAGCATCAGACGAAAGCATAAGCTTGCAATATACGGCCTGAGTGGCAATATTTGAACCACTTTGCTCCTGAGCTGTTGATGTCTCATGCAAAAACTGGTGTTTCTAGCTAATGGCTGGCATACAGCTAGCATTTAAAGGCTCCTCTCTCCAGGCAGGACAATGATCTTCAGTATTTTCTGGGTCATCTGGACAAATAAGAGATTCGCTATCTAGACCAGGAGATCAAGATATGGTTCCCAGACAGAGAACCGCTCATTTTGTCATCCTCCTCAAAGCACAGTCTGTTTTTTTTTTTTTTTTTTTTTTCTTTTCTGCCCTCCATCTTGGGCATGTTCATCCTTGCCCAGAGCTTTGCATGATGCCTCTCAAAGGTGATATAATAAAATCTTTTTCTGTAACTTTGTATTCTTTCCCAAGCCCCATTTTGTACTTTCAGGTCTTCTAGATCCTTTAAACAAAATTTGTACCTCAATCTTAATTCAACAGGATGAAAGCGAACCAAGATCTCTTCTGGACTTGGGTCCAGTGTTGGATCCAAGAATGGAGTCTTCTATTATTACTCAAATCTACATCATTCTCCCAGACAAGTACACAATCTGTTCTCTGTGCTCCACCATTTCCTATACTCCCCCAATATAAGTCACTGTCAAGTGTTGCTGCTTTTAATGCCTCATGATGATTTCCTGTATACATCCCAGCTATCATTACCGCTTCTTTAGATGCTGTACATTCATTGACCTAGGTGCTCATGTACTCAGCTCCTACATTGACTAGGTAGCTAAAGAATTTGCACCTTTTTTTTTCATGAGAAAAGAAGCATGCCAAAGAGTTTACTGATAAACGACCACTTTGAGTGTCACCATAGTGAAGAAAATGAAAGTCTCAGTTCTCTTTCCTTTCGGACTCTCACAAGACCTTGCTGATGTTTTGGATGATGTTATCTTTCTTCTCAGATTCCATCAGTATCCTTCAATGATATGTACTAACAGCTATCATCTATTTTTAGATTGAGTCACAAAACAACACTTTGGCCAATGATGGTATGTGGATACTACCGAAGCTCTCTAAGTGTATGCTACCCAGTGACCTCGTTGCTGTTTTGGTTTGATGAGCATACACCTTGTTTTTCCTGCAGTGATAAAGTTATCTAATGGTGCTTCTAGGGGTGGATCCCTGGCATTGGTGACACTCAGTTGTATTCATTCTTCTTCTATATTCAGTGGGACAACTTTCCTTGGAATGATGCTATTTATTGTCTCCATATCCTGAGATAGCTCTCCTTTTCTGTAGTTCTCGTTTCTCACCTCACAATACCTAGCTGTACTTTATTTGGTTAGTGAGAAGGCATCCTGACTAATACAGATGTCAACACTGCTGGGGATATTTTTCAACACCACATAGAAGGGTTTCTTAACACATCTATTGGCTTGTTCTCTGACCTCTGTTTCCAACTATCAAGTAACTGTTTATTCTTCATACCTCTGGAAGAACATCACGAAAGTCAATATCGAGTCAACTGCCAATGAACTTTTGATTTCTGTGACTTTAGACTTGTTTCATCCAAAGTGAGGACGAGAAGAAATCTTCTTTGAAGTGGATCCTCTGCTTTCTTTAATACACAGTATTGAATATGATTGAGCTGTATGTTCCTCATTGCTCTTGAAGATGCAGTCCACAGACTACTATTCACCTGGGCTCCCTGGCTAGATATGATGGTTTCATAGAGACATTTATTATGTGATCTGGAATGACAGAGCAGAGTAATATAAAGTGTTCCATAACAAGGACCACTTCCCTAGTCCTTCATGCTCTTTGTCCAGGTTATAGATTGGAAAGAGCAACAAAACAAAACAAAACAAAAACCCTGAGCTTTGTACATGCTGCAGCTAGACAAGATAACGGGAACATCAGAAATCCAGGTTTCTCTTTATGTGTGTTTGTGTATGTGGTGCACATGCATACATCTGAGTGTGCAGGTACCTCCCCTCCCCAACACCAGGATCATGTGAAGGCCAGAGATCAATGTTGAGTGTCTTCCACAGCAGCTCTCAACTTTATCTTTTGAGACAGTCTCATCCTGAGCCTGGAGCTTACTGATTGGACTGAACTCATTGGTCCGTGGACTCTGAGGATTCACCCATTTGTAATTCCCCAGCACTGAGGTTACAGATGTGTGCTGCAGGGCCCCATTTTTATATGGGCATTGCAGATACTAACTTGAATCCTCACACTGACCTGGCAAGAACTTTACCACGTAAGTCATTTCCCAAGCACTAGAAATCAGATTCTGAACCTGTAGATTTCCACATTAGGAAGGAAACTGCTTAGGGGTATGATGTCTTATTCAGCTGTGGTCTAATTCCTTTAGATTTACCGCTCTCTCACCTTACTCTTAAAAGTTAAAACAAAAAGCCAAATACACAGAATTCCTAGGAACGCCTGCTGTGGAGATGCCATTTTTCATCAGAGAACAGACCAAAGTGTTGAGCAACACCTGGCTACAGCTGGACCGAAAAAGAATCAATTCTGAGAAAGACAGCATATTCCCCGATGGGAAAGACAGGCATCAATGGGATATATTCAATAAAAGGTTTTGAGGCACAGATTCTCATTCATGGAGGGAGGGGTGAAGGAAGCTGTTTTTCCTCTTAAGGCTTGGCTCCGTCTGGAAGGATGCTATTTAGTGTAATCCAGAACTGATTACTTTGTTGATCGTGTTTCAAAACCCTTGCCCTTTAAACACGTTCCCAGAGTAACTTGAGTACAATTGTGGGGAACTGAATTTTTAAAAAGAGTTCTTGTTATATTTTGAGATTTGAGGGAGAGGATGGTCGGAGCGGGTGAATGGAAACCCGCCTGAGGACGCAAATGTCAAAAGGGATGGGGGTGAGGTCAGCAAAGGAAAGAAAGTCCCCAGAATACTGTGTTGGAAACTTGTGTTGTGACTCATCCTGCAGGACAAATAAAACCTCACCCATCACTCTGTCTTCCTTGTCTGTAGCAGAAGAGCAAACAGTGGGGTCCTGGAAAAACATCAACAACGTCTTGTAGCATCTGTAGGTGGGGAAGGTTTCCAAGCCACAGAGAGGGCTGCGAACACAGTTAGTTACTGGGGCTCCAGTTTTTTTTCTCAGCCAAATAGGAAGAACCTCCAAACTGACCTTGGAAAAACATACTCACAGAAGGAAAAAATATTGTAATCTCCCTCTGTGTGTTTGTAGTAAGAGATTAAAAAGAAAAAAAAAAAGAAACAAATACATTGCTTTCCAGTTTTCCATGAAGAGAATGTTTTTGAATCACAGTGGTAGAGCCCTTAGTGTGGGGGCTGCAAAGGACTTAAGCTTAGCCACCTCTTAATGAATACAAGGTCACCTACACAGTACAGCTATATTCATATTAAAAAGCCTGAGGGGAAAGGCATTCTCACCACCGCTTTCAGCAGAGACTGCAATTAGCATTTTTATGAAGAACATAAACTCTGCGTATCAAAGATGCACTTTTATTGCTCTGAAACTGGCTTGAATAAGCATCCCGCAAACATTTGGCCCTTCTGCTTCTAGGAGGAGGCCAATTAAAACATGGTCTGTCTAACTGCCAGTCCCTACCCACCCTTCAGTGAGGCAGCAACAATACTGAGCTGGTGGCACTGGCGCCCTCCAAAGTGGCTTTTCAGCTATTGGGCACCTGGAAGGAAAATAATGATTTCTTGGCTCTCTTTGAAAAAACACAAATATAAAAAGAAAAATTAAAAAAAAAAACCAAAAAACTCAAGGTTTATTTTGCTTGCTCCTCCTCACTCCAGTTAAGAACCAAATGGTTCAGACAGATGACTTCACTAGCTGCCAATCACGTCAGCTGCTGTTTGAGTTCAGCCACACTGGGAGAAACAAGGCTCAAGGGGAAAGAGGCACTGGACTGTGGCTCAGTGGTACCTGAGAGCTTTCTTATGCCATGATGACCAGCCCAAAAGTGGCTTGTGCCAGCATGCACCACTCTGAGAGATAGAGTCTTCCTGTGGCCAACAAGTGTCACATACTGAGTTTTCTTCAAGTGCTGCCTAATAATATAGACCTGCTATCGTGGAGAGTTGAGAGGACACTGTCTTGGCACTCTCGGCACCAGAAGCAACAGTGAGGGTTTAATTCATTAGCTCTACCATAAGAGGAATGAGTGAATGTGGTCTCTATTGTACAATAAGTAACCATGAGACAAGACTCAGGTTCATGACTCCGTTTTCCATTTCATAGCAGTGGCCCTGACGGGAATATAAACTGTGTTGATAAATGTTCTTGACTAAAGGATGTATGTCATGACACCAGGAGGGAGATCTGCTGGATGACTTTAGGTACCATGTCATATCTATCCCCCCCCCCCCCACTCTGTGTACCACTATCCATTTCCTTTTCGATTCCTTATAGGCTTAAATGCATTTGTGTGACTACTACAGTCGTGCCTCTTAGAACGAATCTTCCATGTTCCAGACAGAGAAGGAGACTGATCTCCAGGAAAAGGGTGAGTGGGATACTTAGAGGAGCAGCAGTTTTGATGCTGTTAGCTGTGTTTAAGAGGGCACACAAGAAGATAGCTAAGACGGAACAGCCTTGGAGTTGGGGTAGTAGTAACTTGTAGAGGTCAAAAGTTAAAGCTAGTGTTCCTCAGATTTTCTTTTTCCTTCCTTTAAGTTTCAGTGTCTATAGATCCAGACATCATGTCTTCATAAAATAATGTCTATAGCAACAAGAAGAGGCATTTTTTTTAAAGGGCAAAAAGACTTCCCTTGTACCTCACTGCCTGTAATAGGCAAAAAAGAAAATCCTGAAAGAACAAAATTGCCATGGTTGATTAGAGCCATTGTCTACATTTGCTAGGACTGCTGTAACATGCATAACAAAACACAGGCTTTTAATAACAGTTTCTTCTTTTGATTCCAGATGATAGGAGAGTGAGAGTCAGAGGCTGTTAAGGCTGACTTCTGTGACCCTTTGCATGCTTGTAAATGGCTGTTTTTTTTTCTGTCTCTTCACGTGGTCTTTCCTCCATGTATGTCTGTGTCTTAATCTCTCAATCTCAAATTGATACCAGTCCTATTGGATGAAAGCAAAACCTAGGGACCGCATTCTACTACTCTGAGATAGTGGGGCCTAGAGTTTGATCTGGGTTTTAGAAAGTGAGATAACGACATAGTTCACTCTGTAATAGGGATCATGATCATTCAATTGACACTTGGACTATTGCTGCTTAGGCAACGTGGGTAACAAGAAAGGTGGAGAGTGGGTGTCACATATTCCTACTGATGATGGCGATGTTTTGAAGACTAGACTGTTGACATATCTTTATTTTCCTCACATGTGACCCGTTTGAAGTGAAAAATATTAAAAATGATTCAGAAAAACCAAACGACCAGGACGGCTTATTAGCTAAGTCTAGATGCAGCTCTTGACAAATGCTGCTATCTCTAGTGAGTCCATACTGTTTTGAGGCAAGGCATGCAAGTGAGTTTTGTTGATAAATGGTGCAGTTTTATATTTTCAGGAAGGAAATTTCTTCGTTCACTAAGATGCTTTACATCTTATTGGAATACTTATGTTAAAGGTCATAGGCTTTTACAGGAGCCAAGGTAACAAGAGAAGGCTAAATTTCCTTGAGTCATGAGGATGAATTTGATGTGTAAGGAGAAAAAGTGTGTGTGTGGGGGGCTAGGGTGGGGTAGGGTTTGATAACAGAAAAGGTTAAGAAATTAAAGACCCTAGACCTTGAAAGAGAGGAGATACTATGACAATACTGGCTGGGGTTGGGGGGAGATCAAAGGGTTCCCTAGAATCTACTGCTCATTATGGACATTTTTTTTTGATGTTATGGAGTGTTCTCCTCATGAAGCCTCTTTTGATCATCCATTCTATGCCACATACCTGTCTCCAGAGAATAGAGTGCTGGACATCTACTAGTGAGAAGAGCGGGCAGATGGTCCACGAATGGAGGACATGCAACCCAAGCAGGATTGTAGAAAGAGGTGAGCTATGATCAGTCTCTGCTCCTTCCTCCAGATACACACAGACACTGGAGTAGCCTGAATCTTTATAGAGTTGTTGCAAAGTAGAAGCGGAATGTATGTTTGACTCAAATTTAGGAAGATTTGAAGAAGCCAGGTGATCATAGATGTCATCTAAGTTACATATACATTATGACATCAATCCAAACCAATGCTAAGATTATAAGTAATTTAAAACCACTTTTCATATAATGTTCTTTATTTTCTAAGCTTTATATTCTTACCACCATTGAATTTGGGAAAACATTTTATTTGATTAAATTTTGTTTGCTTTCTTAGGTTTGAGATAGGATCTTGCTCTGTACCTCAGGTTGTCCTTGAACTCAAAATCTTCCTGTGCCATCCTCTCGAGTAGCTTCAATTGTAGACATGTGCCTCTCATGTCTAACTTTTCTACCTCGCAGCCAGAATTGGTGGTACAAATTTTTAAGTCTAGCACTTGGATGGTTGAGACTGGAAGATTGGAAATTCAAGGCCAGCCTGGGCAGGACAATAAAACTTCTGAGTCAAAAGCCCAAAGAACAAAAATCCTGAAATAATTTTTAATTATCAGGATCATAGGTGCCTTTTATTCCGTTTCTACCTATGATAACACTTTGCAAAACTATAGTGTAATATTAGCTAGGATAATCAACTTTTATAATCATCAAGGTAAGGACATTTCAGGCCCACAAGGACTCCCAGTGTTGCCCTTACATCCACACCTATTTGCACTCCACTGCACCCCCCAAGCTCTGGTGATTACTACTTTGTACTCTATTTCTGAAACTATATCTTGCCAAGGATGTTGCATCACCAAAGCAGTGGGTTGGAGCTTCTGGGTAAGATGGTAAATAAGAAGTGTCACCACTAAGACTCAGTAAAAGAAGACAGTCAATGATAACAGACATTAAGCTGTTTCTCTGCAAGAGACAAGAGTTGTAAATGAACTTCTAAGCCAGGGTAGATTTTTATGAGAAAGCAAACAGGAACACTAATAATTGGTGCCTACTGTAAGCTTTCTTGAAATCAGTGCTCCTCTAGCTTCATCAAGCTGCATGGGGGTGAGAAGGAAAAATTGCATATAGAGGGCTGCCTCTCACATACACCAGACATGCAGGATCAGAGGAAAGCAAGGCGGAGTCCAGCTGAACGAGAGAACTACTAGAAATAGACTTTTGCCCTCCCTACTCCCTATGCCAAAAAATGAGTGGTACACAGACCAATAGCTCCCATGGCCCCTTTTCCACTGCATCGTCAAGTAGAACATTATAGAGCCCGAGGGCTCTGGAGAGATGCACCTTTCAACTCAGCAGAGCTGTGATATAAGTATTATTTCTTTTATGTCTTATTTTCTATTATTTAATCTCTACTCACATATATGTCTCATTGTGGTTTTGCTTTTGTTTACATGTTGCTCAGCTAAGTTTTAAGGGGTGGCCTGTATGTTTCTCCTCCCAACCTGTGAAGCACTCTCTACTATACTTTACATCCATAGCTCATGCTCTTTCCATCTTCTTCATATGTCCTTTCCTCACTGTTGAATCCGTACTGCCTCCTCTTTTTATTTCTTAATTATAACTATCCATAATTTTAATAGTCTCTGAAGTTCTGTGGACTCCAATAGTAACTCAACTTTTCCCTCCAAGCTACTTCTTCTATGTAGATTTTTCCTTTAAAAGACAATAAGGTAATAAGCCCTTAGCCTTATATATTCTACTTCCCTCCCATGTCTAACCTTAGTAACTAAAAATCTCTATATATACACACCATCTTTGTGTATCTTCTCAAATGGTTACTGAAGTCAAGGAGGCCACTGTAACTAATGGGCTACTATGACATTTGCCTAGTGGTAATATCCAGTAGCTGAGGTTGCTTTTGCAGTGAGTATTACACTCGTGGGATAATGTAGAGGAAGCAGTAGACACTTTAAGCCTCTGGACTGAGGGACTATTTTCTGACTAGCACATATACTTCAACTCTGCCATATTCAAGTCCCACCTAAAATTGAATGAATATAGCTAATCAAAAACATACGCAACAAGTAGCGCCAGATGCATAAGTCCTAATAAAGTAATACAAGAAACATGAAAAATCAAGGCAATTTCTCTTCAAAGTACTAATTTTGCAGTAATGGAATCTGCTGAGAGTGAGCTAGATGAAATTCCAGGCTAACTAAAAAGAAAATAAAAGTAAAGAAATCAAGATTTTAAATGCTTAGAAAGGAATCAATGAAAAACTTTGTGGGAGAGATGGCTCTGTGCTTAAGAGCATTTGCTGCTCTTCCAGTGGAATTAAGCTCAGTTCCTGGCATTCATAACCACCTGTAACTTTAAGTCCAAGGGATCTAACAACCCCTCTGTCCTCTGTGGATATTTGCATATATGTGGCATCTCTCTCTCTCTCTCTCTCTCTCTCTCTCACACATGCACGCGCGCGCACACACACACACACACACACACACACACACACGGAAAAAAAGTAAAAACATAAGCTCCTGTACTACAACACAAGCAGTTGAATCAAATAAGTAACAAGTTGATTCAAGGTATGAAAGAGGAATTCAATAGAGATAGGGAATCTAAACAAAAACAAATCTGAACTACAGGGAGTGACAAAACACAATTATGTCTGTGGGGCGGTGGACCATGCCACCAGACAGAAAACATGGCAAGGTTGAGAGGATTCACGTACCCTGCAATTCTCATAATTGACAATGTAGGCATTTGAATCTACTCCTGACCAGGTTCCTGTCCTGGAACACATGACCATGACAATATACACACAATATCTAAAGCACCTTCACATGCAGATGAGGCATCCCTAACATCCCAGACCAAGCCAGTAGAAAGCATCTGTCTTTGAATCCTACCACACCCCAACATGTTTATAAGATCCTATCCACAAGGAATAAAGTGCACAGTTATTTTACCAAAGATCATCTGAAAATGCTTGTCTTATTGACCTGTAATACTCCTGGGAAGTGTTTTCTCTCCTGAAGCTTTCATTGCTAGAAGCTGCTTGAGTCTACCGCAGCCATTTCCTGCTCAGTGGCCCTGACCTTGGCCCTCAGTCACTTACTGCATCCAGCTGCCTGCCACTGACCTTGGGAAGAGGCCTGGCAGCCCACCTTGCTCCATGGGAGCAGATACACAGACCGGCATATGTCACATAAAAAACTTGATAGAGAGTCTCAGCAATAAAATGAATCAAAGAGAGGACAGAAGAGCAGAGCTTGAAGACATTGTGTATGAGTTGGATCAATAACACACACACACACACACACACACACACACACACACACACACACACAAAGATACAACAATGAGAAGAGACAGAAGGAACCAATGAGGATTACAAAATATAGAGAACACCATGAAAAGTCCATATCTATGAAAAATGAGCACAAAGGAAGGAGAAAAATCTAGTATTACAGACATAGAAAATATTTTAGAAAGAATCATAAAATGTTCTTACAGTAAGGAAGAGGGTATCAATCAGTTGTGGGAGGTCAGATACCCAGCAAACAGGTCAGAAAAGAACCCCTCTTATAATACTTAAATAAATCATAATTTAGCCAGTTAATATATGGAACTAGGAAAGGATATTGAAAGTGGAATGAAGCCCTAAGTAAAAGCAGGCTATAAGAGCAGCAGGAGACTTGCCGACACGGAAGCAATTTGTGACCACTAGTCCAGCTCTACAGAACGTACTTGATGGAATTCTTCAGAACAAAGTGAAAAAGAATCTATACATGAGGCCAGAAGAAAGATTAACCCAGAGTGTAATAACAGTTAGGTAAGGGAAGAAGAGTCAAGCAACAAATGATGCTAAAAAAAGGAGAAGAATCAGCACATACCTTCAACAATGACTCTCAATACTAACAGTCTGAATTTTCTAAGCAAAACAGATTTTGAATAAAAATTAGAACTAATGAAGATGGTAGCTCCATACTGAATAGGAGAACAATTTCCCGAGTGAGGATTAGAAGTCTCAAAGGGCACACACCAAACACAGGTGCATCCGAGTTCATAAATCAAGTACTACTAGATGTAAAATCACAGATTATTCCAACACAATAGTAATGAACAACTTCCACACCAGACTCTCATCAACTGTCAGGTCATCCAGACTAAAACCAAACAGGAAAATATCTGAATTAAATTACACTGTAGATCAAATGGACTTAGAAGACACCTCCAAAACATTCCATCCAAAATCTTGAAGAGTACAAAATCTTCCCAGCAGCCTAAATGACTTTCTTTAAAATAGATTACATATTAGGACACACAAAAAGTCACAACAAGCATAACAAAGAAAGCACTGTGTTTCTTGGGGGTTTCTTTGGTACAGTTCTTTGTGTTCTACCTGATCACAAGGGAATAAAATTATAAGCCAACAGCAAGGGAAAATGTAGAACATAAATAAACCATGGAGGTCAAACTGAACACAATTGAATAGATCATTGAAAAAAATCAAGGTTGAAATAAAAAAAATCCATAGATTCAAAAATGACACCACAACACACAAACCCTGTGAGGTTCAGTAAACAACCTTAGGAGAGAAGTGTATGGGGATGGAACAGCCCTTTCACAGGGTTCACCTAAGACCATAGACAGGTACATTACAATTCATAACACTATCAAAATCACAGTTATAAAGTAACGTTGAAAATAATTTTATGGTTGGTGGTCTCTGCAGCATGAAGAATGGAATTAAAGGGAATTAGGAAGGCTAAGAATTCCGAGTATACATTAAGAAATCAGAGTGTTTGTTAGAAATAACTCCAGGATACACCTTAGGGTCTTGGAGCAATAAGAACAAGGCAAGCTTCAAATTAGTTAGGAAGAAATTGTTAAGATTGTGGCAGAAATAAATGAATTGGGGAGAACAAAACAAAACAAAGGAATGAGAAGAATCAACAAAACAAAGGTGTTTCTTTGAAAAGATGAACAAGATTGTTAAACCCTTAGCCAAAGTAATCAAAAGAAAGGAAGAAAAGATTCAAGCAAATAAAATTAGAGATAAAAGAGGATCTATTATGACAGCTACACAATAAAGTTTTAAAAATCATTAGATCATGCCTTTAAAACATATACTACACTAAACTGGAAAATCTAAACAAAATGTGTAAGTTTCTAGATGCATACAACCTATCAAAACTGATATAAACAATTTAAACAGGTGTATGATGAGTAGTAAGATTAAAGCTATAATTACAGCTCTCTCAGCTAAAACATTCAGACCCACATGGATTCATTGGTGAATTTTACCAGACCTTCAAAGAAGAATTAGTGTTGATGCTTCTCCAAGTATCCCACAAAGTATCCCACAAAGCAGGACATGCTTCTAAACTATTTTTATGAAGTTGGTATTATCCTGATAAATAACTAACATAAAAGCAAAGTTACAGACCAATCTTCCTTATGAACAGAAAAGCTAAGATGCTCTATAAAATACTTGCAAACCAAATTCAAGAGCACACCAAAAATATCATCTGACTTGTTCAAATTGGCTTTATTCTAGAGATTCAGGAATGGTTAAATATATACACATTAATAAATGGTACATAAATTATATCAATGGACTAAAGGACCAGAAATCACATAGCCACCTTCATAAATATAGAAAAGGCTTTCAACAAAATCCACATACATTCACAATAAAAGGCCTGAAGAAATTTGGAACAGAACATATCTCAATATAATAAAGTTTACATATGAAAATCTTCCAGCCAATATTATGTTACATGGAGAAAAATGTCAAGGCATTTCTACTAAAATCAGGAATAAGACCAAGTGACACTTTCCTCATTCTTATTCACTGTGGAACTTAAAGCCCTAGCTAGCACAATAAGCTGACAAGGAAATAAAAGACAACAGGAAATTCCTTACTTGCTGATGGTATGATTCAATGTAATTCCTACGGAGTCCACCAGAAGACTCTTATAACTTAAACCTTTTTTGGGCTAAGTTGCAGGATACAAAACCAACATACAACAGGTACTGTTTGTTTGTTTGCTTGTTTTTTGTTTTTTGTTTTTTCCGTACACCAAGAATAAATACATAGGAAGAAGATATCAGGGAAACAATTCTACTTACCTATAACCTGAAAACCACATTGGAGTAAATTTAATCAATCATATGAATGACTTCTATAATGAAAATGTAAAACACTGTAGGAAGAAATTGAGGAGTGCAGTAGAAGATGGAAAGGCTTCCTGTACTTATATTGGATATTTTGAATATGAGTGTTCTACCAAAAGCAAGTTCTGGATTTAATGACCTCCCCCCCAAATTACCAGTGCTTCTCCTCATAGAAATAGGAAAAATATCCCTACAAATTCATTTGGAAGCACAAAAGATCTCGGATAGCCAAAACAATCTTGAGCAAAAAGAATATTCTGGAGATGCTGCAATAACTGATACTGTTATTCTTCAGTGCAGTAGTGATGAAAACAGTATAATATAGACATGTAGACTAATGTAATAGAATAGAAGACCAAGATATAAACACAGCTATAGCCACCTAATACAAACAAACAAACAAACAAACAAACAAGCAAGGATGGAAAAAAATACTTTCAACAAATGGTTTTGTTCAAAATGGATAGCTACAAGTAGAAAAATGAAAGTAGATCTTGACCCTTCATCTTGCACAAAACTTAACTCCAAATGGATCGAAGACCTGAATGTAAAACTTGAAACCCAGAAACAATTGAGGGGAAATAGGAGAGTACTTCAAGTTATATGCATTAGCAGTGACCAATTTAGTAGACTCCCATTACTCAGGAAATAAGAGCAACAACCGACAAATGAACTTCATAAAATTAAAATGCTTCTGTACAGCAAAGAAAACTGTTCATGGAATGCAGAGGCAGCAAACAGAGTAGAGAAGCTACTGTGCAGATGTGTAACTGATAGGGGATTAATATCTGGAATATACAAAGAATTTAAGAAAAAAAACCCTAAATTTTAAGTAAACAAACAGTTCAATCATAATAGGCTATGGAACTGAACAAAGAGTTCTTAGTAGGAATATACATATATTCATATATATATATATACATATATATATATATTTCATTTATTTTTTGAGTGTATTATTACATCATTTCGCCCTTCCCTTTCATCACTCCAAACTCTCCCTTATATCCTTCCCTGCTCTTTGAAACTCATGGCCTCTTCTTTCATTAACTGTTGTTTTGTGAGTGTGTGTGCATGCATACACACACACACACACACACACACACACACACACACACACACACACACATGTATGTATAATATTACTTGTATGTATGTTTTCAGGACTGGCCATTTGATATTTTTAAAGTGTTCAGTGTTCATACATTTACAGTCCCACCAGGGGACTATAAACTAAAATTACTTTGAGATTCCATCTCACTTCTTTCAGAATGCCTGCCATCAGAAAATATATAACAAGAAATGTTGGCGAGAATATGGGAAAAGATGGATTCCTATTTCCAGTTTGGGAACCATAAATCAGCGAAGTCACAATGGAAATCAGTGTGGAGATTTCTCAGAAGGCTAAAACCATAACTATTGCATGGCCTATCTATCTGTACTCCTGGAAACAAACCCTGAGGACTTGTGTATCCATGTCCATTTTCATCATGCATGCTCCATACTTGCAATGAAATTCTATTCATCAGTCAAGTGACACTATGAGATATTCAGAAACATGCATGGAACTGGAAAAGGAGATTGAGAATGAGACTTAAAAGGAGAAAATGTCATTATTTCTCATATCAGATGCTAGCTTTGAATTTTTAAAGTAGTATGCATAACTCAGAATGTCTATAGAGGCCAAGAAACTAGAACGGGTCTGTGATGGTGGTGGGGGAGCCTTGCAGGAGGGTAGATAGTAGAGCACACGTGACACAAAAGTAGAGGGGGAAGGGTATGATGGGAAGGGATGAGGGGGATGACAAAACTTAAAGATACTTCATAAAGTCAAAGGAAAATCTACTATGGTGTAAATGAATTAAAATATAATTTTAGAAGAAGGGTTTAAATGGAGAGAACTTGCCTGGGTATCTAATACGGCGTTCAGAAGCCATTAATTATTAAACAAAAATCCCAGTACTAGATATGGGTATTTCTTTCTGAGATGTTGGCCAAGAATCTCAGAGGTCCCTGAAAGAAGGAAAGACATTGCCATTGCTCTTTACTGACAACCATAAATAAACGGTTGCTAAAGATAGCAAAAGAGCACAGAAACATCAAGATGAAACTGATTTGAAAGCATCCATCATGACAGACACCTTTCAGGATTGTAGAAGAAGCTATGCAAGCCTATGGGAGTGGGAAGAGGGGATCTATTAACAGTCTAACTCTGGTATGGAACCTGTATGCTACAATAACAGTCTTCCAGGCAGAATATGATTATTGCTGCAATAGTGGTATGACTGTTATGGGAACAACTAATCATTTTCTGATCAGATTTGAGATCTGCTCCCCAGGAGGAAATTCATGCCTGGTATTGTAATCCTGTTTAAAAGCTGATGGCTGGGAAGTCTCAGGGGTGATGGGGAATAAGATCATACTGTCAACCTGACTTCTAAATATTTATGTTTCTATCCATACGCTAGTGCTGCTTTCAGCATTGGTCAAACAAGTAAATCACCCATGCTCTAGGATGTAACCCTATATTCATGCTCATACAAGCAATGAATGACCCAATGAAACTCACTGGGTCACAATAAAAGCAAAAGGTATAGGAAACAGAAGGAGGACTTGATGAGAATATGAAGGGAGTTAGTAGAAGTGGGAGTGGGATAAAACAGGGTTTGAGGGTCTGGAACTTAGTCCAGTTGATAAATCACTTGCATAGCGTTCATAAAGTTCTGGTTCGATCTCCAGCATGGGATAAACTCAGTGTCTGCAATCCCAAACTTGGGAGGCAAAGGCCCATGAGAATTTCAAGATCATCTTTGCCTACAAAGTGAATCTGGGACAATCCTGGCCTATGCCACACCCTGTTTCAAATAACTCAAACCCCAATCCCCCCAAACAAGAGATGATAATAGGCGATAAAATGTATAAGCATTTGAAATTGTTATAAGAATAATTAAAAACATTTAAAAAGACTGCTGATAGTGTCAATTCTAGGAACTGCTGCCTGTCCTAAGATATTCCAGGTTATTAATGATAATTTGCACATGTCTTATGGTGTTGAGGTCCACCTCAAGTTCCTGACCCATTTTGAATTAATGTATACAAAGGGCATAAAGTTGAAGTTCACTTTCTGTCTATGGATGTCGAACTGTTCCAACACTTGTTTGAAAAGACTTTCTTTCCTCTATTGAATGCATTTTTGTTAAAAACTCACATATTTGTGATTCTTTCTCCATTTCTGTAGCTAGCTAACTCATCAGTCTGTGATTTGGTTCCTTTGCTAGCACTACAACATCTTGATTACTGTAAACATAAAACATAGGTCTTAAAATCAGGGAGAATGGTTCTTTTCCTGTTTTTTTTTTTCTTTTTGTCTGTGAACATTAGGTTTTTAAAATTGACATATTTAGACCATCTAAATTTAGTATGGTAACCTCTCAGGATTCAGTTTGTGATTTTAGTTTATTGAATGTAGTTAATTCTGTTTTTTTATCCCTACTGTCCTTTAGCTTACTCAAACTTCATATGGAATCCTGCTTTGTCCCTTCTTTAGCCTTTATACCTTTCTTATAGCCTTTCTTGGCCTATATGTAGAGGTCGCACTAAGCTGTACATTAGATGTGCAGTACTTATTGCTGTTTACTGGTGTTATCACTTTGCTCAAATGAGGGATACAAGCTATAGTTTCATTAACATTTACTAACTGTTTCTGTTGAGTTATAATTTAAAAACCTATTCTACATACATATCAAGACACTGCTATAATATTTTATATTTTATGAGTAAACATAGTGTGACTACTTGGAAAATAAAACTCTTAGGCAGAGTTTCTTATATTTACATACTTTATTTTCTGACATTCAAATATTTTTTCTTTAGTGACCCCCTTAGGTATTCTGCCACGGTTTTCTTTGGCAAATTCTGTTAATTTTCTTGCACCATTGTGAAAAATGTTTTCACTGAATGTTGGATTTGAGGTTGACCTTTTAATACAGTTCTCATACTGTGGTCACTCCCAACCATAAAATTATTTTCATTGCTACATTTTATAAATGTAATTTTGTTATTGTTATGAACCATAATGTGACTATCTGTGTTTTCTGATGGTCTCAGGCAATCCCAGGTTGAGGACCAGCACTTTAGAACATCTGCCTTCCTCCCCCTTTCACATATGCTTGTTTTACGGATAATGCACTGGAGTTTTGCTTAAACATAGCGGGATGAAAAGGGAAGCATCGAATCTGTCTTCCTGGAAGTGGATGTCTTATCTTTCTGTATCTTCCCTTCCCTCCTGCCCTTCTTCCTTCCCTCCTGTATTCCACCCCTTCTTCCTCTCTAAAGTTTTAATCACTTTTAATTATCTGAGACTAAGTTGTAAATGCTAACTTTGATGTGTACACTAAATATAAGAATCTTATATAAACAAGACAAAACTATCAAAATTGGGAAATTAACTTGGATGCAATTCATTTTTTGAATAATAAGAATAATATTAGTCTTTCTGACGTTGTTCAAATCACTGATAGTTAATATATCCTTTAGAGCAACAAACTTTATAAGGAAAATTTTCTTCTGTGGAGGAGGCTGAGATTTATTGTATTATTTCATAGGAAAGTTAGTCCCCTGATTTAACCTTAGGTTTGCCCTATCTCTTTCTCTCTGTTTCTCTCCGTTCACTTCATCCTGATCTTGTTCTTTGAAAGTGCTCTTAGTCAACCAATCAACCTAACATCTCTACCTATCATCAACTAGGTCTCTGCTGTGCAAATCTTTCTTAGAACAGAAAACAGCACTATTCTAAGTAATGGAGAAGCACTAAAATTTTATGTAGGTGTAAGATAGCCAAGGGAGATCAGAGAAATTGCATTTGAAATAATACAACAGTATTGCAATACTTGGTAACGAATATAAATTTCACCAGAAAACTGCTGTTATTTTTGAGTCTCAGGAAAAAATCCTTACTTGCTCTCCTGGTTTGCTATGTTAACAAGCCTCTGGCCACTATGTAGTTGCCTTCACTTTACAAATTACTCCTGTCTTCCAAAAATTTCACTGGAGTTCTTATTTTTTACACTTCTCCATTGGTCTGTTTGCTTATCTGCCTATCTGCCTATCTATCTGCCTATCTATCTATCTATCTATCTATCTATCTATCTATCTATCATTTATCTATCATCTATTATCATCCACCGTGTATAACGGTGGTTCTCTACCTTTCTAATGATGTGACCATTTAATATAATTTCTAATGTTGTAGTGATTCCCCAACTGCAAATTTACTTTTGCTGCTATTTTATAACTGTAATTTTCCTACTTTTATAAATTATAATGTAAATATCTGGTCTGTAACCCTCAAAGGGGTCATGATCCACAGGTTGAGAATTCCTGATCTATGTTTATGGTGTGAGTGTGTGTGTGTGTGTGTGTGTGTGTGTGTGTGTGTGTGTGTGTGTGTAAAGAAAACTCAGATGACAACTTGTGGGAGTTAGTTCTCTCCTTCTACCACTTGGCGGATGGAAGATTAAACTCAGGTCCTCCAGGTCAACTACAAGTGCATTTACCTGGTGAGCCCTCTCTCTGGCCCTTCACTTGAGTTCTTACTGGCAGATTCTAACCTAGAAATGTAGAGCAAAGGGGATTCATAGAAATCTAGTTAGAAGGTGCCTGGCTTATGCTTGTTTAACCTTTAGTGAGTGGGGCCTTTTGAGAGATAATGGGCGGGAAAGTATCCAGCTTTCCTAGGCAATCCGTGTGTTTAGAGAGTTACTCAAACAATGAGAAACACGCTGAGGCATTAGGTCACAGGGCCCTTGTTAGAGAAAGCTGGAAATCCAACAGCCATCTGATTCCTCTCACCATACTGAATTCATTTTTATCCCTGCTTTTCCAGATAGACTTATCCTAGGGTCTTCCTTAAAGAGGACATCCACCTGACCTATGACTCATGTTGATCTTTCTTTGAGGGAAGCTCTTTCTTTTCTCATTCCAACCAATTGGTTACTAGTTGATGAAACCATGATCTCCCATGTCTTCCTTGGCCGTGGTTTATTGTTCCACAGTTCTCATCTCCTATAGATTGTACGAGAGTTCTGTTCCTAAACCTCATTTTAGGAGGTAATCTAGACTATACCTATGGATTATTTACTTTTCTCATTGCTGTGATCAAATACCCAAGAAGAAGCAATTTAAGGGATGAAGGCTTTATCCTGACTTAAAGTTCAAGGGGGATTATCTTATCCTGTTGGGAAAGGTGTGGAGGAGGAGGAACAGCAGGAGGGAGTCAGCTTGTGTGCTGTTGAGAGCAGGAAGTAGGGCAAGACTGTAAAAGGCCCAACCTTAATGATCCACTTCCCCAGGTCCCATAAACTTCCACAGAACAGCATCACCATCTGGAAACCTACTACTCAAGCACGTGAGGCTACCGGAGTAGCTGAGCCCCGCAAATGCCTGTCCACTCTGATATCATTTCAGGATTCCTAGAAATGTGAGAAAGATAGCCTGTCTTTTGTTCCTGGTGAAAAACTAAGAAACCCTTTGTAGATATCTATTCTCTGGAAGGAGCTAGTTTACAGTAAAAAGAAAGGAAGGTCATATACAGTGAGAAAATGCAGAAAAAGAAAACCACAGGGACATGTGTGACTAGTTGTTCAAAGTCCAGCTCCATCCCTCATCTTAAAGCTTGACGATTCACTTCTTGCTGTGTAAATCTAGCTACTGGAGTTCAATTCCCGAAACTCATGCAAAAGTGGAAGGAAGGAACCAACTCCATATGGTTGTTCCTCTGACCTCCATGTGTGTATCATGGCACATACATACTTGTCCTGAACACACACATGATAATTTTTATTCAATATTTTCTTTATTTACATTTCAAATGCTATCCCCTTTCCCAGTTTCCCCAACTAGAAACCTCCTATTCCCTCCCCTCCCGTTGCTTCTATGAGGCACACATGATAATTTAAAAACATACTCAACACTGGGACTCCAAAGCCTTGGAATTTTGGACTATATAGTTGGATTTAATTGAATGTAAAGATCGATGCACTGATTATAAAATATTTGATGGAAAAACTTCTCCTCACTTTTCATTATTACATTACTCTCACGAAGCATGAGAACCTCAAATATGTTCTGTCCAACATTTTAGGTAAGTTATTTGCACTTCTCTATAATAACATCTCTCAGTGGAAACATTACTATTCAAGATAATAGCTCTTTAGTGCTTGTTGTCTACCATGGTATGATTCTCAAGTGGAATGACGGCTTCAAAGGGGCTAGGCATAGTTAACATAGTCTGCAAATATTTTGCTCTTGGAGGTTCTAGTAGGAGCAATTCTGCATGACTCTTCAGCTGAAAAAAGGATTGTTTGACTCTTTAAGGAGCATTGAGCTTCCATTTTGAGAAAACCTAAAGGATTCTCAGCAGCATCCTTTAGTACACATTTATCAGATATAAGACTTGATGAGTGTTACAGGGAAGAAGAGGGCTAGGGTAGAATGTAAGAGTGCTTGCAGCTAGTCAACAGTAAGAATGTGACTCAGACAGAAAAGTAAGGGGGCTGGTAACATGAATGTGAGGTCTGCTCTCTGATTCTCTTTAATAACAGAGTGGAGATGTGTTAATGAGTGTGACACAGGGCACACAGCCATCAAGTGAATTAGTCATAGCTTGATTCCTTTATGTGCCCTGCCTAATGGCAAACATTACCCAGCAATCAAAGCAGCAGCACTCTCAGATGGAGCAGAATGTGTGGAAGGGAGTAATGAGGCTGCCTAAAAACGGTTTTACAGAGCCCTGCACCAATTCACAACAGATAATAGAACTCAGAGCCAGACAGATAATAGAAGCGACAGCCATTTACTGCTAAGAGACTGTCTGAATATTTGTGCATAAAACATCTCTACTCTAAGTTCTTTAATCACATTGGTGGAGAGAGAGAGAGAGAGAGAGAGAGAGAGAGAGAGAGAGAGAGAGAGAGAGAGAGGCAGGCTACTTTCATCAGTGTGGTCTGAATGAGAGTAGAGAAACAGAAATGAATAGACAAGAAGGAAAGAATACTTATAGAGCCAACAGATTAAAAATAAAACAGATAATTGGGAGATCTCCTTGTGACTAGGATGAGGCATGGGAAAGTGGTTTTATCCTGTAGTTATTTGATATTCAGGGTTGTAGAAAGTGACTTAGTTATGATTCCTTTTTGACTCCTAAAAGAGGGGGTGGGCACTCAGGTCATATCTCTCAAATTTTATGCCTATACTTTGGCACACTGTAACTGGTATGGATAGTGGATGGGGACATGAGTTCGATATTGCTCTATCCCTTGTTAACTTGGCTAACCTCTGGCAGAAGGCTAGTGTATTGTACACATTGCACAAGTGTATAAGCAGCACAACTTGGATGTAGATTTAATGAAAAAGAGGCCATGGATAGGGAAGGGGGTTAGATCTGAGAGGAGCAGGGAAAGTGTGGTGAACATGCTAAAGTATGTTTCATGAAATTTCAAAGAGCTGGCAAAATTAAAAAAAAATTAAAAAGCTGGAGGATGAATGTGTAGATTATCATACATACTTATAAAGGCCAACAATTATGCCATTTGCCAAAAAGGCTCAAGAGAGGACCAGGAAGGAGACATACCACAACACGCAATGATTCCTATATGAAATCCAGAAACCTTTTTTTTTTTTTTTGTATATTTTTCTCTTCACCTGACATTCACTTTTCTTATGTTGCCACATTTTAAGAGGCACAAGAATGGGGGTCAAGTACCTTCAAGGTGTCCCACCCATCACCAGGATATACGACCATAACATTAAAAAATGAGCAGAGGGCGTGAAAACAATTTAACACAGAGAGTATAGTCACTGATAACACTGTCCAAAGCTGATGACTCCTCCCATCGGAGAGGAAGGAGGTATATTCTATAGGATTCTCGTGCAAAGAACAAAGAAACCAAAACAGACAGATGTTAACCTCCTTGTAAGAATGGCTCAGTGGTGGGTTAGAGCTATCTAAGCATGGAATAGGTTGGGAAGAGGAGTACTGAGCTTTCAGTATGTGGGTGTGTTCAAGCAAACGTCAAGCCATCACCTGCCAGGAGTATTGTAGAAAAGATTTGATCCTAGATTTGTCTTAATTGGTGTGATGTACACTTGACCCTTAAGTGTCTGTGATATCACCCTCATTAGTAGTTTCTTGATACATCTGGATCCTAGGGAGATGAATGAGATTGAAAACATGCGACATAAGTGGCTATATATGAAATGGTCTGTCTTCTGAACTCAGAAAGATTTCATTGTTTGGACTCTGATGATATATGTGAAACTTACCGTTGAGAGAGTATGTAATTTTTTTTATTTCCTTAATTACTGTTCTGACTTGTTTTCCAGAAATCCAATAGCTGTCTTATTTGTTAATTTACCTTAAATAACAAATTACCTGGATGCTTCAACAGTTTTATAGTTGTTTTATTTTATTAGCAAGTCACGCATACTCAAATACACAAGGTCATCTACCAGGTATGCACACAACATTCTATTACCTAACCGAGCAAATCCTCCAAATCTGTTATTCATTTCTCTTTTTGCTAATCAAAGCCCAGTATTTTCCCCAAGCCAACACTATGTCTGTGCTTGACATTTAAAATATTAACATAGTATTTAGCAACTTATATTATTTATAGAGACTTCTATTCATGAAACACCATCCGGCCAAGAAAATGTGTGTACCTGTGTGTTGGGGATTTAGTTATTGTGTCTTCAGGATGCTATATCTATTCTTCCCATCCTCTCCTACCACCTCTTCCTCCTCTTCCTTCTACTGCTTTTTTCTTCCTCCTCTCCCTCCTCCCATTTTCCATTCCTTCCCCTTTGTGTCTTTGTTATCTTCTTTTGCATCTGAATATGTGGAGTTTATTTGAGAGGCTCAAGCAGCTTTTATACAAACTTGGTTGGTGACAAGGAAGACATATGGCTTAGAAGATCAGAATCTGGGATGGTCTTAACATTGCAAAACCTAGACTGGAACTTTTAAATCTTCAAACCTGTGCCTGAATATAGTAGAAAAAAATTTACTTGACTCAATAACTTTGTTAATGTTTCTAAGATATTCAGGCAAGTATATCCCTAATTGATACCAATGACATTTTAATCTAGTGAGTTTCTTAATCAATTATATTCAGACATGTGCCTACCAATTTGTGAAAAAAATGAAGTGGAACATTTGCCTCAATTAATTTTTACACCAAATTTAATTCCAGATGGACTAACGGAATCAATGCAAAAATAGAGTATTAAAATTTTAGAAAACCGTACGTTTAATAAAATACAATCTTGTATTTCAGAAAGTTTGCCTATTATGAAAACATTCAAAATAAAACAATCCTACAACTAACCATATAGTAGTTATTTTTTCTACACATCTGTTTAAACAAAACAACTGGTTAATCAACAGGAAAACAATTTCAATGGCAAGATGGAGAACTCATTTTCTTTTATCTTTTTCTCACTTTATGTTATTTTTATTCACTTTACATCCCAATAGCCATTCCATCTCCCTTCCCTCTCACAGTCCCTCCTCCATTCCCTCTCCTCTTCTCCTTTGAATACCCCTGGGTTCCCTCACTCTGGCACATCAAGCCTCTGCAGGCCTAGGCACTTCTTCTTCCACTGAGACCAGATAAGACATCTGAGTTAGGGGAACAGATTACACAGAGAGGCAACAGCTTTAGGGATAGCCCCCTCTCCAGTTGATCAGGACCCCCATGAAGACCAAGCTGCATATCTGCTACATAAGTGCGGGGGGTGGGGTGGGGCATGTGGAGGGCCTAGGTCCAGCCTGTGTATGTTTTTTTGGTAGGTGGTTCAGTCTTTGAGAGCTCTCAAGGGTCCAGGTTAGTTGATTCTGTTGGTCTTCCTGTAGAGTTCCTATCCCCTTTGTGACCCTCAATCCTACTTCCTCATCTTCCATAAGAGTCCCCAAGCTTCATTCACTGTTTGGCCATAGTTTTCTGCACCTGTCTGGGTCAGCTTCTGGGTGAAGCCTTTTATAGGATAGCCATGCTACTAGGCTCCTGTCTGTAAGCATAGCAGAGTATCATTAATAGTGTCAGGGAGTAGAGCTTGCCCATAGGATGGGTCTTATTGATTGGCCATTCCCTCAGTCTCTGCTCCTTTCCTACCCTTGCATTTCCTGCATTTCTTGTAGGCAAGGTAAATTTGGGGTCAAAAGTTTTGTAGGTGGATTGGTGTCCCTATCACTCCACTGGGGTTCCTGACTGGCTATAGGAGGTGGCCTCTTCAAGTTCCATAACTGCACTGCTATGTGTTTCAGCTAACATCACTCCCATTGGTTCTTTGGAGTCTCCCC
This sequence comes from Mus musculus, assembly GCF_000001635.26. Classification (NCBI taxonomy): domain Eukaryota; kingdom Metazoa; phylum Chordata; class Mammalia; order Rodentia; family Muridae; genus Mus; species Mus musculus. Next base: position 25,108,457 of record NC_000082.6, read on the forward strand.
TATCCCAGATCTCTGGCATGTCCTCAAGATGTCCCCCACCCTCCTATTTGATCATAGTGGATGATATTTTTGATGGGTTCCTTGATTCGTTTTGTGAGTATTTTATTGGGTATTTTTTTGCATCAATGTTCATAAGGGAGATTAGTCTAGAAATTCTCTTTCTTTGTTGAGTCTTTGTGTGGTTTAGGTATCAGGGTGACTTTATGGACTAGTTGGAGGAATATTGGTGTTAGCTCTTCTTTAAATGTCTGGTAGCAATCTGCCTGAAAACCATCTGGCCCTGGGTTTTGCTTGGGAGATTTTTTATTTTATTTTTTAAGATTTACTTATTTATTATATGTAAGTGCACTGTAGCTATCTTCAGACACTCCAAAAGAGGGAGTCAGATCTCGTTACAGATGGTTGTGAGCCACCATGTGGGTGCTGGGATTTGAACTCAGGATCTTTGGAAGAGGAAGCTGGTGGTCTTAACCACTGAACCATCCTTCCAGGACTGGTTGGGAGACTTTTAATGACTGCTTCTATTTCCTTAGGGGTTATAGGGCTGTTTAAATAGTTCACCTGATCTTGATTTAACTTTAGTAAGTGGTATCTGCCTAGGAAATCATCCACACATTTGAAGTAAGACCTAATGATTCTTCAAATTTCTTGTTGTTTATATTATGTCTTCCTTTTCATTTCTGATTTAGTTAATTTGGATATTGCCCCTCTGTCTTTTGGTTAGTTTGGCTAAGTGTTTGTCTATCTTGTTGATTTTCTTAAAGAACCACCTCTTAGTTTTATTGATTCTTTAAATTTTCTTTGGGTCTAATTGGTTGCTTCAGTCCTGATTTGGATTATTTCCTGCATTCTACTCCTCTTTGGTTTATCTGTTTTTTTTTTTCCCTAGTGATTTTAGGTGTACTTTTAAATTGCTTGTATGAGAACTTTTCTAATTTCTTTATGGAGTTACTTAGTTCCATGAACTTTCCTCTTAGCACTACTTTCATGGTGTCCCATAAATTTGGGTATGTTGTGCCTTCATTTTCATTGAATTCTAGAAAGTCTTCAATTTATTTCTTCCATGGCCTAGAGTAGGGGGTTGTTCATGTTCCGTGAGTGAATAGACTTTCTAGATGTTTCTGTTGTTAAAGTCCAGCTTTAGTCCATGGTGGTCCATGCTGGAACTAGGCCCTCCCGATCCCCCTGCACTTATGTAGCAGATATGCAGCTTGGTCTTCATGGGGGTCCTGATCAAGTTACAAGGTGTTATTTCAGTTTTCTTGTATCTGTTGAGGCTTGCTTTGTGACCGAGTGTATGGTCAATTTTTGAGAAGGATGCATGTGATGCTGAGAAAAAGGTATATTCTTTTGTGTTTGGGTGAAATATTCTGCAGCTGTCTGTTAGGGCCATTTGATTCACAATTTCAGTGAGTTTCATTATTTCTCTGCTTAGTTTTTGTCTAGATACCCTATGAATTGGTGAGAATGGGATGTTGAAATCTCCTATTATTTAATGTGTGGGGTTTGTTGTGCAATTTAAGCTCTAGCAATGTTTCCTTTAAAAACGTGGGTGCCCTTGTGTCTGGGCATAGCTATTTAGAATTGATATATCATCTTGGTAGATTTTTTTTCTTTGATGAGTATGAAGTGTCCTTCCCTGTCTCTTTTATTAATTTTGGATACAAGTCTATTTTACTAGATATTAGAATGGCTACTCCAGCTTGTTTCTTGCGTTGGTTTGCTTTGGAAAACTTTTCTCTAGCCCTTTACTCCAAGGAAATGTCTATATTTATTGATCAGATATGTTTCTTGTATGCAGCAGAATGACAGATCTTGTTTTCATATCCATTCTGTGAGCCTGTGTCTTTTTATTAGGGAACAGAGTCCATTAATGTTGAGAGATACTAATGACCAATGATTCCTGTTATTTTGATGTGGGTGCTGTGTATGTGTGTGTGCTTCCCTTGTTTTTATTGGTATGGAATTACATATTTTTTATGTTTTCTAAGATTTAGTTATCCTCATTGAGTTGGAATTTTCCTTCTAGTATTTTCCATGGGCCTGTGTTTTGGGGACAATAATGTTTAAATTTGAATTTGTTTTCAAATATGTTATTTTCTCCATCTATGATGATTGAGAGTTTTACTGGGTAGAGTAGTCTAGGTTGGCATCTGTTGTTTTCTTTAGAAATTGCAAGTTATCTTTGCAGGTTCTTCCATCTCTTAGAGTCTCTGTCTAGTGTAATTCTGATAGGTCTGCCTTTGTATGCTACCTGGCCTTTTCCCCTTGCTGCTTTTAATGTTCTTTGTTCTGTAGATTTTGTGTTTTGATTATGATATGGTGGACAGTTTCTTTTCTGGTCCAGTCTAATTGGTGCTCTATAAGCTTCTTTTATATTTACAGGCATTTCTTTCTTTAGTTTATGCCTTTTTCTATGATTTTTTTGAAAATATGCTCTAGCCCTTATAGCTGGGAATCTTCACTTTCTTCTACTCCTATTATTCTTAGGTAAGGTCTTTTCATGGTATCCCAGATTTCCTGGATATTTTGTGTCAGGAACTTTTTAGATTTAATAATTTTTTTGACTGATGTATCTTCTATGCCTGAGATTCTTTCTTCCATGTCTTGTATTCTGTTGCAAATTTTTACATCTATTTTTCCTATTCTCTGCCCTAGGTTTTCAATCTCGAGGATTTCCTTAGTTTGTGTTTTGCTTTTGTTTCCATTTTTAGGTCTTAAACAGTTCTGTTTATTTTCTTCACTTGTTTATTTATATTTTCTTATATTTCTTTAAGGGATTTATTCATTACCTCTTCAAAGGCCTCTATTATCTTTATATGGATTTGAGCTCATTTTCTTGTGCTTTGGTTGTGTTAGAATATCCAGGGCTTGCTGTAGTAGGGTAGCTGTGCCCTGAAGGTGTCCTATTGCTCTGACTTTGTTGACTGTGTTCTTTCATGGGGCTTTAGCCATCTGGGTGGCTTTAGTCATTGTGTGTTGCTGTTGTAGTAGGTATTGGGATGGGGCCTAACCTATTGAGGCCTATCCTCGTGTAGCAGGCCTCTGATAAGTATCCTTGGGCTTTATGGTTCCAGATCATCAGGTTTGATGAAGGTGGGCTGAGAGCTGGTGGGAAAATTAGGGTCCAGCTGGAATAGCAGGTATATCATGGCAGCTGGGGGTACCCCAGAGGACTCAGTGACCAAGGAAGTCCAACCCACTTCCCTCTTCCTGTTCTCTGTTTCAAAGTTCTTTGTCCTTAGACTTAGAACTAACAAAAGAAGTCCACATGCCCAGTCCAGGTCTCATAGGAATATAACCAATATGAAAGATCAAGGCAGTGTTTCCTACTCTCAATTCTTCCAGTCCTATAGAAATATTCTCTATTGAGAATTATCTAGACAAATCACAGGGCACATGTTTTAAAATAGCAATCATAAACTTCATCAGAGAATTCAAGGAGCTTAAAGAAGACACAAAGAAAGAGCTTAATGAACTCTAAAACGAATGAAGTTAAGCATTATAACTGCCTAAATGATGCACAAGAAAACACAAATATATAATTGATGGAAATGATAAAGGCAATCCAAGATTTGAAAACTGAACTCAGTAAAGAGATGGGAAAATTGAAGAGCTATTAAGCTGAAAAGAAGATGGAATTAAACCTCAATAACCCAAGTGGAAGTATAAGGCCCCAAGCAGATTGTAGAACAGAGTAACTAGCCCAAACAAGGAAAGGAAAATAAAATTTAAAAAGTAGAAACAGGAAAGAAAAAAATGTGCAAAACATGGTGCACCATCTAAAGACCAACCCTTTAAATTATAGTTATAAATGAGGGATCATCTAAAGTCAATGACATAGAACAGCTCTCCAACAAGCTCACAGAAGAAAAATCCCAGTAACTAAGGAATGACATAACCATGCAGGGATGAAAAGCACACAAAACTTCAAATAGACAAGAGCAGAAAAGAATATTACCATGGATGGTATGTCGTAGGCAACACACTAAGTAAGTTAAGTCTACAGAGTAAAGAAAGAGTAGTGAAAGCTGCAAGAGAAAAAACAAAATGAAACAAACAAAACAAAAACAAGTCATAAAGGAAAACTATTACCCCAAGAGCTGATTTCTCAGTGGAAAATGTGAAAGCCAGAAGAACCTAAAGCAATGCAGCCGAAGCCCTAGAAGATCGCGACTGACAACCTGAACTACTGTAGCTAGGAAAACGGTCTAACATACCTTGAATGATATAAATATCCAAAACAAACAAACAGTCGAACAAACAAACCCCAATCATACCCAGCAGACCAAACCTTAGCAAACACACAGGTAGCCTACTGCAGGCTGATGAGAGGAGTAAATATAGCCAGGAGACTGCAGAAAGACAACAAATGAAACTATGATCACTGTAGCATAAAACACCATGGCAAACAAACAACATTAACAAACCACAAAGTATTCAATTGACCACACCTTTCAATTGTAAATGTAAATATTGGTGGCTGTTATTCTCCAATCAAAGGACTTAGTCTGTTTTAATGGGTCAAGAAATAAAATCTACCTTTCTGTACTATACATGACAAGATGGAAAAGGGATTCTAATTAAATGGGACCAAAAAGCAAGCAAATGTTGTTACCCAAATATCTGGGGAAAAAGAAGCCCACAAATTTAAAACTAAAACTCATCAGAAAAGATAAAGAAAGACACTTTGTTCTAATCAAGGGAACACTTAATTAAGAAGATATTACTATCCTAATTATAAATGCCCTTAGTTTTATTAAAAAGTATGTTGCTTGAATTAAAGATATATAATAGGTGATTTTAGTACCTTGCTTTCTCCAATTTTCAGGTTATCCAAGCAAAAATTAAGCAAAGAAACATCAGAATTAATTGACATCATATATCAAATGTACTTAACAGATAACCACAGAGTCCATCCAAATACTCAAGAATATGTATTCTACTGAGTACCCCATAGAATTTTCTCTAAACTAGACTACATCCTGGAACACAAAACAAGTCAGAAATTCAGAATAACTAAAATTACTCTGTGTATCCTATGTGACCATAATGTAATAAACCTTACAATCAGTAACAAACATGGAGATTAAACAACTCATTACTGAATCATAGATGGATCAAAGAGGAAGTCAAGAAAGAAACAAAAAAAATTCCCAGAACTCTATGAGAATGAAAACACAATACAACAAACCTCTGGGATGAATGAAAAGCAGTCCTTTAAACTTTAAACTTTAAATACCCGCATTAAAAAAATCAAAATGAGCACAAATAAATGACTTAATGTTACAACTCAAAAATTTGGAAAAAATAAGAACAATCCAAATTCAAATCCAGTGGATGGCAAGAGATCATAGAAATTAATGTCAGAAACAAAGGACACAATACAATGAGCCAAAAATCAATGAATCTAAGATCTGGTTCATTGTGAAGACAAACATGATCAGTACACCCATTCAGAACACTGGCTATAGATCCAACCAGAGATTTCTCGAAAGAAGACATAAAAGAGGCTAAAAAATATGTCACAAATGTTCATCATGACATAAGCAATTAGGGAAATGAAATCAAACAACTTTGATATTTCATTTAATTCCAGTCAGAATCATAACAATCAAGAATACAAAAACAAAAACCAACCAACCAACCAACCAACCAACCAAACAACCAACCAACCAACCAACCAAACAAACAAACAAACAGGAAGGATTCATTCACTGTTGGTAGGATTACAAACTGTTGCAGACACTATGAAAAATCAGTGTGCAGATCCCTCAAAAAGCTAAAAATAAATCTACTATATGACTCAGTTATATCTGTCCTTAGCATATGGCCAAAGGACTAGACATCTTACTCCACACACACTTGCTCATCTATGGTCATTGCTGCTCTATTCACAGTAGCTAGGGAATGGAGACAACCTGATTGTCCTTCAGCCAATGAACAATCATAAAAACATGCTACTGTCCTCCATGGAATACTCTTCACTACTAAAGTAAATCAAATCACGAATCTTGCAGGTAAATGAATTAGAACTAGAAAGGATCTTATCGAGTGCCATAATCCAAAGACAAATGTCACTTGTTTCTTCTGTGTGCTTCACCACTCTAAATCTTCAGGTACAAACCTACAACGTAGAGCAACCACATAAGTCAGGACAGTAAAAAGGGACCACGGCAGCAGCTCATGGGAAGAGCAATAGAAAGGCTACAAATGATTTGAAGCGGGAAAACAGAAAAATGGCCTTTAATTAGGGAAGGAGGGCAATATAAAAGGAGAGGCAGGGAGGAGGATAAAATAACAATAAGGATGTGCAAAGAAGTCATAAGGAATCATATTACTACCGAGTTACTTAATGCTACATAAAATACCTGTGAATCTACTTGCATACATATATATATCATAAATGTATTTTCCCACTTTGTCTGGCAATGATATCCATAAAAGCTAAAGACTTCCTTTACAACTACCAAGCATAGAGAGTCCCATTTTGAGTTGTTGGTGAGGGGAGTCAGGAAGACTCTGAAAACATTACAAACTGTTTCAGTTGTCACTGGCTACCTTTCATGGTACCGGAAGGTGCTATGCATGCTTCCAGGGGAAGGAAGCAACCAACAGTCCTACCTAGCTACAATGCCTATGAACCACAATAATGGGTAACATGGTACAATATACTTAAGGTTACAGTAGTGGCATGCATACATTGGCAGTAGCTAATAACTCTCTAATTGGACTGAAGGCCAACTCACTGGTATAGGAACCCTTGCCAATTACACAGGGCTAGTGAGTTTATGGATCTTGAAGGAAAACTTACAACTGCCTCTCTACTAAATCAACAAAATTCCTAAGTGCATCCTAAATATTTTTTCTCATTCCCCCAGGAATATGACTTTATTCCTCTTAGGAGAAACATACCTTTGGAACAAATAGAGACCATTTTAGAAAACTACAACAAATCAAAATTCAAAGAAGAAGCGATTGTGTGGTATGCGGCCCCAGCTGATACATCCACAGGACAACCCTTGGGGAACATTCTGGAAGAAAGAGTGGAGATACTTTAACATCCAGAGAGGTAAGAAATCTGTAGTGATGTTGTGTCTCCTAGAATCATCAGAGAACCCATTAAGGCTCAACACCATGGTTGCCTAAGCAAGACCATGTGGGACAACGCCAGTAGACATGCGGACATGGCCGAGGGAAATGACATGGGGCTCTAACCTCAGACAAAGAACTGCAGGCAACCACAGACTGTTGAGAGCAGGAGAAAGGGTGTTTCCAGGGAAGAGGCCTCAGAGTCGTCAGCCCTGAAATCACATACATACAGGTAACGTCTGTCCTAAGGACTCAGCTGCAGCCATCATTGCTTTCTGCTTTCTGGCTATGCATATAATGTCAGCTGCTACATGATCCTGTCACCAGGGTGACTTTGCTGTGATAGGTTGTACCTTTTAACTGTGAACCAAAACAAATTCTTCCTCTTTTAAATTGCTTTTTTCAGGGCCTTTTATCACAGCGAGAGGAAAAGTAATCAAGACACTTATATTCCTAGTCTTTCTCGGGGCTTTTACCATGAAGAAATGTTGGATTTTTTTTTTTAACTTCTTCTACATTGATCTATTAACACGATCATGTGATTTTTTTTGTCCCCAAGTCTCTTTGTATAATATATATTATTTATTTGTGTATATTGTTCCATTCTTGCATCTTTGGAATGAAGTCAACTTGATTATTAGGGTGAATGAGCATATCTTCTTTGAAGTGCTCTTGGGTTCGGTTTGAGAGTTTTATCATCTACGTTCATCAAAGAAATTGGCCTATAATTTTCTTTCTGTTGTTCTTTTGTTATGATCTAATTGTTGTACAAAGAGGTTTGTAGGTTCTACTTCCTAGTTAACAAATTAGTTGAGGCACATTGGTGTTAGTTACTTAAAAGCCTGGTGAAATTCAGAGGTAGATACATCTGAGTTGGACTTTCATTAATTGGGAGAAATTTGGTAGTCTTTTTATTATTCAATTTCACTGTTCATTATAGAGTGATTTAAATTACTCATAACCCCCACTTTAATTTTGTTAGGACATGTATCTAGAATTTGTCCTCTACAATTTTTCAGTTTATTAAGATATAAGTTTTAAAGGAATATCCTGAAATTTTTCTAAATTTTGTTGCTGTAATGTCCCCCTTTTTCCTTCTAATTTTGTTAATTTTGATTTCTTTCTCATTTTCCTTTGGCTAGCTTGGTTAAGAGTTTGTGGATTCTGTTTTTCTTTTCAAAGAACAACTTTTTGTTCAGTTGATTCTTAACATATTTTCATTTCTATGACATTCATTTATGCCCTAATGGGTATTATATTTTTACATGGATGATTTTGAGTTTGACTCATTCTTAGTTTTCCATGGCTCTACAGTACATTGTTATTTCTTTAAAGACTCTGGATTGTGATGTAGGCTCTTATAACTAAAAAATTTCATAGGATTATTTTCATTACATCATATACGTTTGGTTATATTGTGTTTTTCATTTTCATTTAGTTGTAGGAAGTTTTAGAAATTTATTTTTTGCATTTTTCAATGATTTGTTCATAATTCAACAGTGCTTTATTTGATATCCACAAGTCTTTCATTTTCTGTCATTTTTCTGGCTATTGATTTCTAGTTTCATTCTATTATGGATACACCTTCCAGGACATGAATGTCAACTTTAGCCTTTTTATCTCCATAGAAGGCTATAGTCTTGTTTCTTCCTTCCTTCCTTTTCTCCTTCCTTCCTCCCTCCCTCCCTCTCTGTCTCTGACTTTCTCTCTCTCTCTCTCTCTCTCTCTCTCTCTCTCTCTCTCTCTCTCTTCCTTCCTTCCTTCCTTCCTTCCTTCCTTCCTTCCTTCCTTTCTTTCTTCTTTTTTTGTAGAATATGATTTAAAATTTTTTAACTGTTAATATTCAACATAAAGGATAATCATTTTAAGATATATTTCATTGTTATGTCTCCCTTTTCATTTCTGATTCTATTAATTTGGATACTGTCTCTGTGTCCTCTGGTTAGTCTGGCTAAGGGTTTATTTTGTTGGTTTTCTCAAAGAACCAGCTCCTGGTTTTGTTGATTCTTTGTATAGTGATTTTTGTTTCTACTTGGTTGATTTCAGTCCTGAGTTTGATTATTTCCTGCTGTCTACTAGTCTTGAGTGTATTTACTTCTTTTTGTTCTAGAGCTTTCAGGTGTGCTGTCAAACTGCTAGTGTAAGCTTCCTCCAGTTTCTTTTTGGAGGCACTTAGAACTTTGAGTTTTCCTCTTAACATTGCTTTCATTGTGTCCCATAAGTTTTGGTATGATGTGTCTTCATTTGTATTAAATTCTAAAAAGCCTTTAATTTCTTTATTTCTTCCTTGATCAAGTTATCATTGAATAGAGCGTTGTTCAGCTTCCATGTTTATATGTGCTTTCCATTGTTTTTGTTTTTGTTGGTATTTAAGACCAGCCTTAGTCTGTGGTGATCTGATAGGGTGCATAGAATTATTGAGTCTTCTTGAGGGCTGTTTTGTGACCAATTACATGGTCAATTTTGGAGAAGGTACCTTGAGGTGTTGAGAAGACAGGATATTCTTTTGCTTTAGGATGAGATGATCTATGAATATCTGCTAGATCCATTTGTTTCATAACTTCTGTTAGTTTCACGGTGTCTTTGTTTAGTTTCTGTTTCCATGATATGTCCATTGTTGATAGTAGGGTGATGAAGTCTTCCACTATTGTTGTGTGGGGTACAATGTGTGCTTTGAGCTTTAGTAAACTTTCTTTTATGAATGTGGGTGCCCCTCCATTTGGAACATAGATGTTCAGAAGTGAGAGTTCATCTTGGTAGATTTTTCTTTTGACCAGTAGGAAGTGTCCTTCCTTATCTTTTTTTATAACCTTTGGTTGAAAGTTGATTTTATTTGATATATTAGAATGGCTACTCCAGCTCGATTCTTGGGACCATTTGCTTGGGACATTGTTTTCCAGCCGTTTACTCTGAGGTAGTGTCTGTCTTTGTCACTGAGGTGGGTTTACTATATGCAACAAAAATCTGGGTCCTGTTTATGTATCAAATCTGTTAGTTGTCTTTTTATTGCAGAACTGACTCCATTGATGTTTAGAGATACTAACGAAAAGTGATTGTTACTTTCTGTTGTTTTTGTTGTTAGAGGTAGAATTATGTTTGTGTGGCTATCTTCTTTTGGGTTTGTTGAACAATTACTGTCTTGTTTTTGTGGGGGGTGTACTTTCCCTCCTTGTGTTGGTGTTTTCCATCTATTATCCTTTGTAGTGATGGATTTATGGAAAGATATTGTGTAAATTTGGTTTTGTCATGAAATATCTTGTTTTCTCTGCCTATGGTAACTGAGAGTTTTGCTGGTTATAATAGTCTGGGCTGGCATTTGTGTTCTTTTAGGGTCTGTATGACATCTGCCCAGGATCTTGTAGCTTCCATAGTCTCTGTTGAGAAGTCTCGTGTAATTCTGATAGATCTGCCTTTATACGTTACTTGACTTTTTTCCCTTACTGCTTTTAATATTCTTTATTTGCTTAGTGCATTTGGTGTTTTGATTATTATGTGATGGAGGAATTTCTTTTCTGGTCCAGTCTATTTAGAGTTCTATAGGCTTTTTGTATGTTCATGGGCATCTCTTTCTTTAGGTTAGGGACATTCTCTTCTATAGTTTTGTTGAAGATATTTACTGTCCCGTGGGAATCTTTGCTCTCTTCTATATAGATTATCCTAGGTTTGGTCTTCTCACTGTATCCTGGATTTCCTGGATGTTTTGGAGTTTAGGATCTTTTTGCTTTTTGCATTTTCTTTGACTGTTAGGTCAAAATCTTCTGCACCTTATAGTCTCACTTTTATATCTTGTATTCTGTTGGTGATGCTTGTATCTATGGCTCCTGATCTCTTTCCTGGGTTTTCTATCACCAGGGTTGTCTTCCTTTGTGATTTCTTTATTGCTTCTATTTCCATTTTTAGATCTTTGATGGTTTTGTTCATTTCCTTTGCCTGTTTGATTGTGTTTTCCTATAATTCTTTAAGGGATTCTTGCTGTTTACCTGTGTTCTCCCGTATTTCTTTAAGGGAGTTATTTATGTCCTTCTTAAAGTTCTCTATTATCATCGTGAGAAATGATTTTAGATCTGAATCTTGCTTTTTTGGCATGATGGTATATCTAGGACTTGCTATGCTGGGAAATTGCATTCAGATGATGCCAAGTAACCTTGGTTTCTGTTGCTTATGTTTTTATGCTTGCCTCCTGCCATCCTATTAACTCTAATGCTACCTACCCTCACTATATCTGACTGGAGCCTGTCCTTCCTGTGATCCTGGTTGTGTCAGAACTCCTCAGAGTTCAGCTGTCTCTATGATCCTGTGATTCTGGGATCCTGAGATCCTGGGAGTGTCAGAGCTCCTGGGAGTCAAGCTGCCTCTGGGACCCTGAGGTCCTGGTGTGACCAAACTCCTATGATCCTATGATCCTGTGATCCTGGGTTTGTTAGGGCTCCTGGGAGTGAAGCTTCCTCTAGGTGTTATGGGACTGCCTGTGGAGTTCGTGTCCAAGGTCCGCTCAGTTCACTGACCCAGACTGGAAGGAACCAGTGCTACTGGTCAGGCAGAGTTCCTGGGTACCTGGGCCCTGCTGGTCCCCCCCTTTTTTTCTTTTCTAGAAGCAAAACTGTATGTTTGCAAAAAAGCTGACATATCTATATTTCACACAGGCTTTCTGATGTATCTGCTCTTGAGAGATGTGAAATGTAAATTGTGGACCAGAAATATGATGGCTTGAAAGGCAATGTTTTAGTCAGGATAAATATTCTGATCTTTCAATCCATAATGTTTCTGTGGAGAGTACCTATTCTGCCAGGCTATTGGGCATATTTTATGGAACATAGGGGCATCATCACCTGCAGCATCTCCATTTCATAGCTGTGGAATGGATGCCTGAAGTGGTAAATCCAAGGCTGTCCTATACATATGACTTTATTTTGTTGAAGAGTTATGGAGATAAGCTCAGAACCTCAAGGGCCGAAAGTCATATGGAGCTCATGGGAAAGGTGTTTACTAGGGAGCAGCTTCCGGTGGATGCCTATGGGAGGAACAAGACAGTCACAGAAGAGCAAAGAGAAGGAAAGGAAGCTACAGCAAGGAAACATATGCCTGGTTTCTTTGACCAATAATTAAGAAGTTCTGGAAACACAATGGTCCAAATGACCCATTAGCATTTTTCCAGTTCATGAGATCCAAACCCGTATAGTTTTATAGCTGAGTGCCCATTGTTTCCAAGAAGAATGTCCCTTAGTTCAGCAACTCTGAATCCATGTCATCTGATGACACAAAGCCATCTGCGAAATAAATCCCAGCATATGGGTCACTAAGATCTTTCTCAGAGGAGGATCATGGCTATGGCTCTTCACATCCTTCACTTCAGGCCTTCTGAATACTGTGTCCATAGGATGTCAACTTCAAGTGGCAAGATGCGAACTTAAAGCTTCAAATCTCTGGCTTTCATGCCTTGTTATTATCATTGCTGGCTTTTTGTTTCTTCGTTTTGTTTTTGTTTTGAGTTTTGGCTTAGTTTCCAATGTTTTTCTCAAAAGTTGGTGACTGGAAGTTGTTATTTTCAGCTAGGAGTCATTGAACTGTGGAGTGTATTTATCTTTAACTTCAATCACTAAAACTAATAATGCTAGGTGTAACCCTTAAAAGGGTTAACATCTTAGCTAAGGAATGGAATACTTAATGTCAGGCTTTCCTAGTGTATCTACAAATTCCATAACTTTAAAGAAAATCTGTGTACTCTCTTCTCCCTGGAGCTGTGAGTTGATAAATGACTATCCCAGGGACTTTTATGAATCCTCATCATTCATGTCTATAGACACTGCTTTTCTTCTGATGAGTATTGAGCCAGAATTCTCCAAAATAATAGAGTACTTGAAGACATTATGAGAACCTTGTTGTAAACCTCACTAGTGTAATTGGGGACCTGAAAGTGGGCATTGTCTTCTACCTGTTCACTTCACTGAAATGTCAGTGTTTTCCTTTCTTTGCACTTACTTAAAGGCCACCTCTTTGGGAGGATAAAGTAGTTTAATACACAGAAAACATTTAGCCATATTTAGCATATGTATGTTCAGAAGTATTAGATAATAATTTTATGGCTTTTGATTCTTCAAAATGAAATATAAATCCTACAGCTTTTAGGTGTTTAAAAAGCACAGTGACACCCCACCCCCCGCCCCATTTGCTACTGTTAACTGCAGCTGGGGTTTCTGAGAAAAGATCTGTGTTTGTAAACTTCTTAATATTTGTTCCTTACCATACCTTTGGGACTAGTGTTCAAGTGACAAAGATGGAGAGAATGAAAGAGTACAAAAGTCACTCATGAAGCACCAAGTCACAGAACTTCAAGATGGAAAAGGACATAGAGAACAGCTCCAATACGTCCTATGGCATCACCAATAAGTGTAACTTCAGGACTCCATGGCGTCCCCTCCTCAAAACAGCAAATCAATCAATCAATCAATCACAGGCAATTGTGTTGAAACCCTAACTTAGGATAAAATTCAACTTCAGAATATCTACCTAGCATTCTAGGCTTATACGTGGCACCCTATGGTAGCAGCCCAGATAAAAAGTTAAACTTGCCTTTTATTGGTTTGGCTTTCCCATTGCCAAAGAATTAATTTTCCCTGTTGCCCTGTTGCTGCTGCTGCTGCTGCTGATCATGATGATGATCATGATGATGATTCCTTTGCTAATTGCAGAACCAGTATTTTCCAGCTTCCATAACTGGAATACGGGCAGTGACTCTTTAGGAACTTCCTGGGCTCCAGGTGCCAGACTGAGACTACTGAGGCACCCACCTTGTAGGCTCAATAACTACTGGTCATTGCTCCCCCCCAATCCTGCTGTGCCTGCCCCCTTCTGTGAGAGGAAGATATTATGAGTCTGTTCTAGCTGTGGAGAAACCCAGCTCTAAGGGCTGTGTACCAGATGTGGCTTGGCTGTCAGTATTATTTTGAGAGTCAGTAAAGTCTCTCTCTCTCTCTCTCTCTCTCTCTCTCTCTCTCTCTCTCTCTCTCACACACACACACACACACACACACACACACACACACACATACACACACACATTTACCCTCTTGATTTTGCTCATCTACAGAACCCAACTGAAGCATTATGGAAGATCTTAGATGGACATCCTAGGCTTTGAGTTTAATGCAATGATTAGATAGTACATTATGTTGTATTATTAACCAAAATCTTAAAAAACAATAGTGAAGTTTGCTGAAGATCAAAATGACTCAGCATAGGAAAACCTGGAAGTGTTCCTTTTAATTTAAAATACTTTTCATTTTCTGAATAAACAGTGAAACCACTATTTTTTAGTGTTATAGTTAAAGGTTATCACATGAGTAAATTAAGGCCAGTGAAGTAAGAACTGAAGTAATATGCCTTTTTCTAGACATGGCCAGTGATACCATTCTTCACATGATCCCTTTCTTTCTTAGTACTTACTTACTGCCAGTGTGCAAAGTGTTCCGGGGGCTTAAAAGAAAGGAATGTCATAAGATTGGCCAGTTGACCAACTTCTCAAGCTTACTTTAATGACCTCCTTTTTCATGAGTAAAGTTTCTCCTCTTTTAGCATCCTACTTGGCCACTGGTGCTCAATTCAAGTACATGGGTCACTCAAAATACAGACCTGAGAGTTACCTAGGGAAGCATTCTATCCCAAGTGTAATTAATGGTGATAGCTTTGAGGCTGACTCCTAATTTCTTTCTTCTTATTCTTTAAAATGTTCATGCATGTGTACAGCAAAATACGATCACATCCAGCCCATTTCCATCTCCTTTCTCCAATCTCTCCTTATACCTCTCTCTTTGAACTTCACTTCCTCCTCCTCTTCTTCCCCACTAGGTCTGATGAGTGATAAATAGATGAGCCTGGGCACTGGGCTACCCACTGGAGCACTGGAAGCACACTTTCAAGTATGATTTGTTTTCCCATTCTCAGCACCAACCAACTGCCAATAGCTTCTCAGTTAGGGGCGGAACTAAAGACCTTTTGGTTTATCTATGCTAGAATTTTGGCTGTCTTTATATTGGCCGGGTCTTATGCAGGTAACAACAGGTGCACGAGTGTAGGAGCCATGTTGCATCCAGAAGGCAGCACTTCACAGCACTCCTCCTCCTCCTCTTCTTCTTCCCCCTCTTCCTCTTCCTCCTCTCCTTTCCCCTTCCCTCCTCCTCTTTCTCCTCTTATGATTCCATGATGTTTCCTAAGTCTTGGTAAACCTGGGCAGTTGATAAAGTTGCTTTATTTAAGGCTGAGCACTAGCTCTCATATTCTCCGTGTTTTGCTAAGTTATGTGGATATCTCAGCAGTTAAGGGTACTTGCTGCTCTTGTAGAGGACATAAGCTCAGTTCTCTGCACTACTGTGGATGTCCATAACCCTCTGTAACTCTAGTTCCATTGGATCCAACAAACTCTTTTGACTCTGTGAACACCAGGCATACGTGTGATGTGGTATTTGCAGCCAAGCTCTCATAAACATAAAATTAGAAAATAAAAATAAATGAATAGAGAAACCCTTTAAATACATTTTAGAAATGTATGTACAGAAGCAAACTTGACAACATGGCTATTTAGAGGAATGTTAACAGCAGGTCCTAACCTAGGGCTATGACTTCTACAGAGAGGGACTTTTGATCAGGGTTATAGTACAGGGCATGGCTTTCTCTTCTGTGCAGTAGGGCTCAAACCCAAGCAGAAAGCAGTTATTTACCCCATAATGACTATGCCAATATTGTGTCAGTGGGCACTTGTCCCGACCTATCGTTCTTGCCGGCAAGAACACACTCGGACAACCGGATTCTTCTGTGGCAAGCTTTGTTGCTTCTTAAGGAGGGAAGACCCAGACCCCGGAAAATGGTGCTGCTTATATAGCCCTCAGCGTGGCGTTTCAGCACCTGATGTGGCATGACAGCTCCTGATTTGTTGCTCGCCCATCACCTCATTACTACGCCCCAAGATGGGCAGTGACTAGGTGTGAGTTCACTCTCGCACTTGCGCACAAGGCTTGTTTACTAGTTAGGCACAGCGGAAGCCAGCGCCATCTTATAAGGGCGATTGCTCGTGGCACGGCTCTCCACAGGCACTTAATTGTCTGCAAAGTTGGTATTGTAGCATGGTCCAGTGTTGGGTGAAACTATTGATGTTTTTCCCTCAGTAGCCTGTATAGCACTATATCCCCATGAAAGCTACCTAGGAAAAGGGAAGCATGAGATTGGTAGCATGAGACTGGTTTCTACAAACAAAATATGTGGTGTCTTCAGCAATAGGATCTCATCATGTAGTTATTGTGAAAAACTAAGGGTAATGATGAGAGCCTTTACTTTTGGGAACTTCCAGGGTCTTCCTTGCCAATAGACTGTAGGACAGTATTTCACCCCCTACACTGTGATTTTTGTTTAATGATCCATGCCTTCTGGGATTGACATTGTCTACCCATGCAGTTTACCTCTGTGAGAAAAGTCATATTTTAAAATTAGCTTGCTAATTAATGGATTTTCCTATTGGCCCTCCATATATCCTTGACGTATCATGTAACATATTTTAAAGTGCATTTTAACATTCCACATCCATCCCACTCAAAAATCAGCTGCATAAACTTAGAGACCATGATTTTGCTTCTTTTATTACTTCAGTGCCCAGTAAAGTCCAGGACCTCCTGGGTGTATAATGCATCTTCATTTAGCACATCATCACTTTCCTAGTGGAGCAGATGAAAAGCCAGTAGCTGTGAGTAGTTCTCCCTATTACAAATGAGAAAACTCATCCTGAGGTTGAGGTGGTTGTAGTACTTATATCACTGTGGAAGAGTCTCTTAGCATTTGAGGTGCATTTTAAGAAGAACTTAAAGTAAGGAGAAAGTTATGCCTTATTTCTGGCATTTTGAGCCATGTCAACCATAAAATAAAACCCACGATGACATCATTGATTTTGGATTATATTGATTATTAATTTTAATTGATTTCTAAAAATGTATTCTCATTTGGCCTAGGCTGGCCTCAGGATCACAATGTAGCTTAGGATAGCTTTGAACTCTTGATCTTCCTGCCTCTACCTGCCAGTGTTGGATTACAGTGAGGAGCCACTATAGTAGGCTCTTTGCTTTTTAAACAATGATAATTTTATTAGGAAGATATATCACCTAGGTGTTTTATTCTTTCTTCCTGCCCCAACCTTTTAAGTATGTGGAACTTTGGGGTGCACAGAAGCTGTTCTTCTGTTCAAAGTCGTGTACAAAAGTGGTAATGAGCATGTACACTTGTTTGAGGAAAATGATTTTTAGTTAAGAAAGAATTCTATGCTTTATTTTTTAAAAGATGAATTATTTATTTTCCCTCTTGTTTAGGGGATAAATTTGGGGATCTTAAAAAGACTTAGGGCTCAAGGTGGGAACACCTGAATCTCACTGTGAAGGGGAAATTGAATAGACATTGTGGGTGTATTTGGGAGAGGTATGGATGGCGGTGGCTGGGATGGGAACAGGAGGGATCAGGTGGGGAGAAGATGGAGGCTAGGAGAGCACTTGGAGAAACAACTGGAATCTGGGGTCATCACTGGTACAAGGTAGAAACCTTGGGCAATGGAAACTTCAAGGAATCTATGAGGGTGACCTTAGCTAAAACTCTTAGCAATGGAGGATACAGAACCTGAACTGGCTATCTTCTGTAACCAGCCAAGAATTCCAGGGAAGAGATTTTTGACAGCAATGCAGCCACAAAATGTTCCACCCACAATCTCTCCTGCCTACAAGATGTGTTGGGTAAAACTGGCATGGAAATTGTGGGAATAGCCAACTAATGATTAGTTTTAGTTTGAGATCCATGCCATGAGAGGTGGCCCACTCAGGACATTGCCCAAAGGACTAGGACCCAGAGGCTGGATAGCTCAAAGATCTAGGAGAGAAAATAATTCCTACTGATATTCTGCTATGCTCATAGTTTGGTGCCTAGCTCAGTTGTCATCAGAATGACTTCACCCAGCAAGTGATGAAAACAGATGCAGAAACTCACAGCCAAAAGTTTTGGAGAGCTTGGGGAAACCTGTAGAAGAAGGGGAGGAAGGATTGTAGGAGTGAGAGGATTCAAGGACATCACAAGAAAACCCACAGAATCAACCAACGTGGTCTCATGGCTGCTCACAGATACTGAACCACCAACCAGGGAGGGAGCCTGCATGGAACTGTCCTAGGTAGGCTCTCTGCACACATACAGTTGTGTACCTTGGCCTTTTCATGGGACTCTTAACAGTGGAGGCAAGAGTTGTCTCTGACTCTGTTGCCTGCCTTTTGGACCCTTTCCCTCTACTGGGTTGCCTCAACTACTTTTAATAGGACAGGAGGTGCCTAGAAGCTTGTTATGCTATGACTGGTTGATAGCAATGGGAGGCCTGCCCTTTTTTTGAAGAGAAACTGGGGTGGAGTGGATAGAGGGTGGTGTGAAGAGGAGGTGGGAGGAGGAGCTGGGATGAGAGGAGGGAAAGAAAACTGTGGTAGAGATGCAATATACATACATACATACATACATACATACATACATACATACATACGGAACTTCTAAATGCAGATGATTAAATGAATTCAACATTAATTTAATACCTGTGCTGTGATAAGTAGGATGAAGCATGTAACAGTAGAACAGAAGCAAGTGGGAAATGGAGAGTCCTGGAGACACTGTCATAGGGACTCTATAAGGGAAGTGAGCACAACTGCCATTATTGAGCAGTCATTAATGTCCAGAACATTAACTCTACCATACCCAGTGCTTTCCAAAATACCCTGAAAATGAAGCAATTTCGGACACCTTTACAGTTAAGGAAATAAAAATTCTGCGCCATCGAATGAGTTGTTCAAAACCATAGGCCAGGCTACAGTGTGATTCAAATATTTGCTTTCTCTGGATTCATACACAGCCTGTGGACACTTGTGCATCACAGGGTCTAGGTGAGATTTTTGAATGTGCTTTGTGGTGTTTCCTAAGTCTCAGTGCTTCCATTTGAATATTGGGTGGTGATCATGATGACAGTTCCAAGGAAAGAAACGGTGACAACGCACATCGAGAGCAGAGGAACTGAAGGTATCCACAGGGAATGGCATTAGCTCTGGAAACTTAGGACAGAACTAAACATTTGTGAAAATGGACTTGGAGAGTAGCCAGGTCCATTCTGGAGATTCTGTGCCTCAAAAACAGATTTGTTCAGCAGGAGATGAGAAAAAGTATTCTGCATGAATAGCCTGTACTGAAGGGCAGACAGTCCAGTGACATTTTCAAGGTGACTGAACCAGGAATCTCATGGTGCCCAGTTTACAAACCAATTATAATTGCGTTATGTGCTTTGGTGAATGTACACCGGAGGTCAGGAAATGTAAGCCTGTAAGACAGTGGGTCTCAACCTTCCTAACTCTTCAACCCTTTAATACATTTCCTTATGTAGTCATGGATCCAACCATAAAATTAGTCTTGTTGCTACTTCATAACTGTAATTTTCTGCTGTTACGAACTGTAATGTAAATATCTGATATGAGACCCTTGTGAAAAGATTGTTCAACCCCTTATAGGGGTCATGACCCACAGGTTGAGAACCATGGCTATAAGTGTAGTCTTTTTTTTTTAATAATACTTTATTGGACTGCAGCCATGAACATTGTTTCCACATTTTCAATAGCTTCTTTTCTGCCACAACAGAAATTGAATACTAGCCACAGACTACATGGTTTAACTTCCCCTCCCACCCAATCTTTACTGCCTCTGTTTTATGAACATGGCTTAGAATCTTGTCTTGTTACTTTAACATGAGTGCTGCTGCTGTTTCCCCAGGATCCTTTGCATCTGTGCATGTGTGTGATGGTTCTCTCCAACATGATAGGTCTACTCCCTGTTACTCTCTTCATCATATCGCATAGAGCCTTTAATTTAATAGGCGCTGGATCAAAACTGAGCAAATTTAATGAACTGACTGATTTGGTATGTTTTTTTGCAATGAAAATATCTCTGAAGGTAGAGGAAAATTAGATTAGATAATTCCTTTTAAAAGATAATTCATGAGGAGAAATTCTAAATTATTCCCTAATCACTTCTAAAAATAATGCTGTATCATTAGTGAAAATTTGAGAAAGCAGAAAGGAATAACTAATCTAAAACCACTGGAGTCTTTACTCTTATCATTAATTCTCCCTAGTTCTTTCTTTCTGATCATTTAAAACATACTTATTTGTATGTGTGTGTGTGTGTGTGTGTGTGTGTGTGTGCACATGTGTGCACATGCTAGAATGCAAGAGCTGTGCAGGTCAAAAGACAACTTTGTGAAACTGTTTCTCTCCTTTTACCTTTACTAGAGTTACAGACTTGGGCTTCACTGGCCCATGTTTCCATTCAATTATAATGCAGACTTCCTTGTTAACAGAAATGCATTGAATGTTTATTTTAAATATTAAAAGCAATGCTTCTATGACTCTCAGACTGTTAATACATAAGTACAATCATTCTCAATGGTAGCAACCACTAGCTCCATAGTAATTGTGTTAAGTGTATGTTACCACATGTGTAGGTTGGGGAGAGGAGGCCGTCTACTCCTTCTCTCACTGGTGCTAGAGCCTCACTTCTTGCCAGTAATCATTAGGAAATGAGAGGCAGCAAAAGGTGGTCAGCAGTTTGCCTGCATGGTTGTATATTGAAATCACTGGGAAATCTTTCAAAAACTCTTGATGTCCAGGCAATACCCAACTCATCGAATAAAAATTTATGGGTCCAACTGGACATTAGTAATTTCTAAAGTGCTACCAGTGATCCCAAATAAGTAGTGGAAAGAACCCAGCTGTGATTGTTTGAAATATAATTGCAGACTCAATTTCTGGCATTATTGAAGTAAATGATGGAATGTTTGAATGAGCTATCATCGGTGCTGTTTGTTTCCTTCATATGTGTCCTGGGTTGGGAGCAATGGCTGGAGGTCTCTAAAGGGAATTACATTCTAACTTGGCTTTTCTCTTTGCTGTCAGAGGCTCTACTCTCAGTGAGGTAAAGAGTGTGTGAACTAGGGAAAGCAAAAAGATAACAAAAAGAGAATAGGCATGGGGCAAGTCCACAAATCAGGCTTTCAGACAACAGTTATGCTAGGCTCCTGTCTGGAAGTATAGCAGAATATCACTAATAGTGTCAGGAGTATGTTCTCTCTTATAGCAATGGTCTCAAGCTGGGCCAGTCATTGGTTGGACATTGCCTCAATCTTTACTTGGTCTTTACCCCTGCACATCTTTTGGCAGGAGAAATTGTGGGTCTAAGGTTTTGTGGCTGTCCCTCCATTACAAGTCTTTTCTGGTTACAGGAGATGACTGTTTCAGTCTTCATGGGGGATCCCATTGCTAGGAGTCTTAGCTAGGTCACCCTCATAGATTCCTGGGAGTTTCTATTGTCTTAGTTTTTTTAGCTCATTCCAGAGATGTTCCCATTCTACTGATTTCATTTTTTTCTCCCCATAGTCTGTCTGTCTCTCATCTCCTACTTGATTCCTCCTGCTCACTCTCTATAACCTCTCCCACCCAGTTACCCCTTCATCTACTCTCAATGTCTATTCTACTTCCCCTTTGCAGTGAGAGTTAAGTGTCCCTTCTTGGTTGGACCCTCCTTGTTACTTAGCTTCTTTGGATTTGTGAAATGTAACATGGTTATCTTGTACATTATGGGTATTATCAACTTATAAGTGGGAACATACCATATATGTACCAATTTGTCTTTCTTAGTCTGGGTTACCTCAGGATCTTTTCTAGTACCATCCACTAACCTGCAAATTTCATGATGTTGTTTTTAACAGTGGAGTAATATTTCATTGTGTAAATGTACCACAATTTCTTTATTGATTCTTCATTTAAGAGACATCTAGGTAGTTTCAAATTTCTGACTGTTATGAATAAAGCTGCTATGTATATACTTGAGCCAGTATCCTTATGGTATGTTTGAGAATCTTTTAGGTATATGCCCAGAGTTGTATAGCTGGGTCTCGAAGTAGATCTATTTCAAATTTTGTGAGAAACTGCCAAATTAATTTCCAGAGTGGTTGTGTAAGTTTGCACTTTCACCAGCAATGGAGGATGGTTTCCCTTGTTCCATGTTTTCACCACCATGCATTGAAGCAAATTTTTTGATCTTGGACATTCTGACATGTCTAAGGTGGAATCTCAGGGTAACTAACCAAGTAAGTGAAAGACCTGTATGACAAAACTTCAAGTCTTTGAAGAAAGAAATTAAAGAAGCTGTCACAAGATAGAAAATTTTACCATGATCATGGATTGGTAGATTACATAGTAAAAGTAGCAAAAGCAATCTATAGATTCAATGCAATTGCCATCCAAATTCCAGCACAATTCTTTACAGACCTTGAAAGTTGAAAATTCTCAACTTCATATGGAAAAAAAAAACTCAGTATAGATAAAACAATCTTGTACAATTAAAGAACTTCTGTAGGTATCCTCATTACCCATCTCAAGCTGTACTACAGAACAATAGTAGTAAGACAGACATGTTGGTCATTGGAATTGAATTGAAGACCCAGAAGTAAACCCACACACCTATGGACACTTGATTTCTGGCAAAGAAGTCAGAACTTTACAATGAAAAAAGGGAAGCATTTTCAACAAATGGTTCTGGTCTAAAGGGATGTCTGCTTGTGGAAGAATGTGAATAGATCCATATCTATCACCCTGCACAAAACTCAAGTCCAAGTGGATCAAAAACCTCAATGTAAAACCAGATACACTAAATTTGATAGATACTGTGGAGAATAACCTTGAAATCATTGGCTCAGCAGACAACTTCCTGAACAGAACACTAATCGCTCAGGCACTAAAATCAACAGTTAATAAACTGAAAGGCTTCTGTTAGGCAAAGGATATGATCGATCAAAAGGACAAAGTGGCAGGATTCAGTTTGGAGAAAGATCTTCACCAACACTACATTTAACAGAGGGCTGATGTCCAAAATATATAAACAACTCAAGAAACCAGACGTTAACAAACAAAATAGCCCAATCAAGAATGGGATACAGTTTTACACAGAGAGTTCTCAACAGAGGGGTATTTAATGGATGAGAAAAACTAAAAGAAGTATTTAAAATCCTTAGTCATCAGGGAAATGAAAATCAAATCGACTACTGTGATCTTTTAAGGGGAAACTTGGGAGACAGATAAGCAGGATTCCACTCATTGAGAATTTCCTTCTTGTGCTACACCCAATTTCAAACATGATACTGGATTATCAGAGAAAAATCTATGAATACAGGAAAGCATTTAGTAAAACCAACTCAACTATAATCACTCTATAATATTTCTCTTTCTCATATGTACATTTTTCTTTTAATTCCTTGAGAATTCCTTATAATGCATTTTGATTCTATTCAGTCCCAAGTTCTCTCAGGTCCACCATCACTTTCCTCATTTTATTTTGAAATTCACAGAGTCCGGTTTGTGCTGCTCATATACTCTAGGATGTGTGAGTATAGGATCCTGGTTGACCTACCAGAGGAAAAACCCATAAAGAGAAAACTGACTCTCCTTCTACCAGAATCTATCAATTACGAAATAACTCCTTAATTAGGAGTGGGACTTTTTATCCATTTCCTGTCTTAATGCTGGGATTTTTTTCTTGAGTTTGACTCTCTTTTGCCCATGTTGTTTTAACTGCTGTGAATTCTAATGTGTAGCTGCTATGTTATGCCCAGAAAGTGGTGTTTTCTTTTAGTCACCCATTGCTGCTAGCTCTTAATTTCTTTATATTGCTTCTTTCTTGGTGATCTCTGAGCCTTGGGAAGCAGTGGGGCTAATATATGTTTCAGGAATCTCTTATACTCCATATCTGGAGCAATTGTGGGTCTCAGCAAAACCAGTAATTCTCTGATTGGTTTTTCAGGTTTCTTCCACAAAAATGAAACCTATACTTGATATTGTTATCAGGACCAAGAATCTATAGATAGACAGGTCCTAGATATAAGGGAGAACCTACCACTATTATTTTGTTCATTGGACTTAATATTAAACTGCCTCCTAAAGATTAGTGTATCTCTCAACTCTCATCAACAAAGATTTTTCAGTAGAAGGTGAACGTAATCTTTCCTCTTAATATTAATACTTTTTTAAACTTTATTTCTGTCATTTAAAAAGCCAGGGTTATTTGTTGACAGGAATATATTAAGTATTTATTTCTATTATCCACCTATAATATCATCCTGTTGCTCTCGGATTGCCAGCACCAAAATGAGTACCTGCTGTTCCCTCTCTGTGCTTCATAGGAAGCTGGAGACTCTCAGGATAGACTGTGAGATGGCTGTGCATCCCCTGAATTAACTTATTCTTCTCATGAACGTGGGAGAAAAGCAAGGGATAGCTCGCTGATGCTGTCAGAAGAAACGTTATACAATCAAGCACGTGCTCATTTTCTGGAGTGTGAACTATACCTTTAAATATTGATAATAGCCCCACTGTGTATACCTCTGTATCTCTGCCTATACCTAAGCCCAGTAATGGCATGTTGGATAATCAGCGAAGTGTAATGACTAAGTGACTTTGAATATAGATAATATTTTTTCCTAAAAAAGGCTCATCAGTGATAGTGGGGATTTTGTTACTGTTGTTTGCTTTTTAGTTCAGTGCTTCACTAAAATCAATAGCCCCCCCCCCCAATAGTTATCAAACACAAGACTGAGAAGCCCTACACCAAACAGCAAGGAAGGGTGTGTCAGTCAGCTCTCATAAAATACCAGATAGGATGACCGATGCAATTGTGATTAATTTTCTCAGACTTTGGAATCTGGAAGTGAATGCTTAGCCCTGACTGAGTTTGTTTCTAGTGAGGCCTGCCATTCTGGCTTATGACTTTCCATCCCCCTGTGGGGCTCTTCCCTGCTTTCCTTCCTTCAAGAGGTGGTTCCTCTACTTATAGTCAGTCCTATCAGATTGACTGACCCTCTTTCTGACCTTATTCAACATTAAATTCCTTAAAAGGTCAACTCCATATATAGACACGGTGATATTCAGTTTTGTCATACAAATTTTGGGAGCATATGGAACAAGTGTGGCTCTTTGGAGGCAAGTGAGGTTTATAGAAGGCTCTGGTATCAGGAAAAAATTGTTTTCAAACCATGTGGTCAAAACCATGGGGACAAGAAAGTCAAGTCCATGTTTTGGGAAGGGTGAGTAGTGTTTAAGCTGAGCCAGAGCAGGCGATTCATGGAGAGATTTAGGAAGCCAAGTTGAGAAAAGAAATTAAGTCACAGATGATGGCTAAAGAAGTGGGATGATTCTGTATCAAATGACTTGAAAGCAAATTAAGAGATAGTCTAGGGCATGACACGAACCAAAGCTGCCCTATGGACAGATCATGAGGGTGAAGGATGTGATGGAGGGAAGGGAGTCAAGATGAGAGGCAAGAAGGCCAGTGAGGAGGTCACCAAGTGACCAATGATGTGTTCTCCAGAGGCAGAGTGGTTCCTAGATGTATTGTCTTCACGTCCAGGTTGTGTGAGTTTAAACATGACTTATGTCACTTGTATCCACAAATAACTTCAGGGGAATGACTATCTCTGGGCCTTTGAACCTGTTTGAGTCATATAGACTGGTGAAAGTTTGATGGCTGAGTATCAAGTGAGCGAACATGCCTAAGGTATTTAGAAAATAGTGGCCCTGCAGCAGAGTGGAGTTGTTTGCTCCTAGAGGGTGAAAAATCAAGAGAGAAAAGTCCCAAATATGCATGCTCCTTTTGTCTGGACCAGCTTGAAAATAAACATTTTTACTAATGATTCTTGTGGTTTCCACTGTATTTCTGTCTTTTACATACCCCTTCTGGTCAGCAATTGAATTTCCACAGTCTGCCCTGCTATGAAGCTTTTTGACTCTGACAAGAGAAACCAGAATATCCCTTATTATTGAAAATACCTACAGGTAATCAATAAAATATTTTTGACTAGGGCATGCAGCTGTTCAATACATTTGCATCTATACCAAATAAGGTATTTAATTAGAAAGCTGAAACTATACGAAAAGTCTCATTTTGTATATTCCCTTGAACAACTAGACTATAATGAACCAAAACACTATAAAAATCTAAGCATGAACATAAACACATTCATGGTGAATGCAAGATAAGCCATTGGAGGTGTTATTATTGTGATTGAAAATATTGTCAAGTTGAAGTTCTTTGCTAGGCTTTCAATGTACATACTCACATTTCTATATAATCACTGCAATGATCCATGTTTTTGGTGGATGGTGGGTGTTTGGATTCAGTTTGAGTTAGTCTGTGTTTGGATGAATTATGTAAAATCCCCAAATCGTGTGTTTTGTAAACATGAAAAAAAAATGATTCCAATGGATGGGAAGAGTTGTTCCAAATTGGGAAAATGGAAAATCAGGGCCAGATGGATGTGTGTTGGAAGGCGTAAAATGCTAGCATTGTGAACAGTAAGCTTGCATCCTCTCTCCTGTCTTAAAGGATTACCCTTTTCTGGCTCCTGAGAACTAGAGAAAGGGCCATTTAATTTTTGTTTATTCATCATTTTATTAAATATTTATAACTAAGAACCCGATGAATGCTGATTTCACGGGATCTCAGGAGCATCACGTGCCGCAGCTGAGAGGTTTGCTTATAAAACTCAATCCCGTGTCTTTACATGTCCAGAGTCAGGAAGTCATAGCATCATCGTCAGACTTTAACATCCCTTCCTCAACATACAGACGTGGGAAGAACCACAGAAGGGCACTAGTTAAGCCCTCAGAGGTGTGTCTTAATCAGGAGAAAAGATTATGACTGTGGTTTTGTTGACCTTCATAATTATAATTCAAAGCTAAGGAGGCAATACCTAGCTTCCACCTTCTCAAGCAACTCCCAACTATTTGTGATTATAGACACCGTCCCCTTAAAGTCTCATTTGTGTTTGTGCTTCACCCATAAATGGGGTGTGTTAATATGTCTTACACAGCATCATTGATGTCTTGTATTAGGATATGGTGCTGAGCATATTGCCTGAAGAATGACAAGGCCAGCACCATAGCACGATCAATAGCATCTGTAGGCAGGGATGAATGGTAGTCACTTATGCCTGCATTATCCATAGTACAACACTGGACCCACCCTTAAGGAATTCTGTAACCCGCAGGCAGTGCTGGACATGCATAAACACCTGGCCCCCAGAGAAGATTATGTTAAGCATTTAAATGAATGAACCAAGTGTCTGGGATCAGAGGAGCCAGCCAGGAGGAGATTTACCTTTCTCCCTGTTTCTAGTCATGGTCTACTTCTTACTGAAGGTGGAACAGAGTAAACATTTTCCCCTGCAGTTTGTGAGTTGGATGAGAGGATTTAAAAGCAAAGTAAAAAGTATGAGGATAAGCATAATGAAAACAGCTTTTTTTGTTGTTGTTTATTCTACAACTGTTAATATAACTTCTACTCCCCATAACAAGAGACATAGTGAAACAATATCCCTACCACTACTGCCACCACTTTGGAAATTTAAATTGATTTAAAGGGGTTAAAAAAATAAGCTCTGAACATAGTGGAGAATGTGTCCTTGTTATATGTTGGAGCATCTTTTAGGTATATGCCCAGGAGTGGTATGGCTGGGTCCTCAGGTAGTACTATATCCAATTTTCTGAGTAACTGCCAGACTGATTTCCAGAGTGGTAGTACCAGCTTGCATTTCCACAAGCAGTGGAGGAGTGTTCTTCTTTCTCCACATCCTCACCAGCATCTGCTGTCACCTGAGTTTTTGAACTTAGCCATTCTGACTTGTATGAGGTAGAATCTCAGGGTTGTTTTGACTTGCATTTCCCTGATGACTAAGGATGTTGAACGTTTCTTCAGGTGCTTCTCAGCCATTTGAGTTTCCTCAGTTGAAAATTCTTTGTCTAGCTCTGTTCCCCATTTTAAAAATAGGGTTACTTGTTTCTCTGGAGTCTACCTTCTTGAGTTCTTTGTATATGTTGGATATTAGCCCTCCATCAGAGGTATGGTTGGTAAAGATCTTTTCCTAGTCTTTTGGTTGCCATTTTGTCCTATTGACATTGTCCTTTGCCTTACAGAAGCTTTGCAATTTTATGAGGTCCTATTTGTCAATTTTTAATCTTAAAGCATAAGTCACTGGTGTTCTGTTCAGAAAAATTTCCCCTGTGCCCATGTGCTCAAGGCTGTTCCCCACTTTTTCTTATATTAGTTTCAGTGTATCTGGTTTTATGTGGAGATCCTTGATTCACTTAGACTTGAGCTTTGTACAAGGAGATAAGAATGGATCTATTTACATTCTTCTACATGCTGACCTCCAGTTAAACCAGCACCATTTGTTGAAAATGCTGTCTTTTTTTTCACTGGATGGTTTTAGCTCCTTTGTCAAAGATCAAGTGACCATAGGTGTGTGGGTTCATTTCTGGGTCTTCATTTCTGTTCCATTGATCTACTTGCCTGTCTCTGTACCAGTACCATGCAGTTTTTATCACTATTGTTCTGGGCTTGAGGTTAGGGATTGTGATTCCCCGAGAAGTTCTTTTACTGTTGAGAATAGTTTTGTTTATTTATTTTTTATTAGATATTTTCTTTATATATATTTCAAATGCTATCCCAAAAGTTCCCTATACCCTCCCTCCACCCTGCTCCCCTACCCACCCACTCCTGCTTCTTGGCCCTGGCATTCCCCTGTATTGGGGCATATAAAATTTGCAATACCAAGGGGCCTCTCTTCCCAGTGATGGCCGACTAGCCCATCACCTGCTCTATATGCAGCTAGAGATATGAGCTCTGGGGGGGGGGGTACTGGTTAGTTCATATTGTTGTTCTACCTATAGGGTTGCAGACTTTGCTATTTTGGGTTTTTTGTTATTCCAAATGAATTTGAGAATTGCTTTTTCTAACTTTGTAAAGAACTGAGTTAGAATTTTGATGGGGATTGCATTGAATCTGTAGATTGCTTTCGTCAAGATGGCCGTTTTTAATATATTAATCCTGAAAGTCCATGAAAATGGGAGATCATTCCTTCTTCTAAGATCTTTGAGTACTATATTGAATAGGTAGTGAGAAAGTGGGCAGCTTTGTCTAGTCCCTGATTTTAGTGGGTTGCTTCAGGTTTCTCTCCATTTAGTTTGATGTTGGCTACTGGTTTGCTATATATTGCTTTTACCATGTTTAGGTATGGTAATTCCTGATCTTCCCAAGACTTTTACCATGAAGGGATGTTGAATTTTGTCAAATGCTTTCTCAGCATGAAATGATCATGTGTTTTTTTTTCTTTGAGTTTGTTTATGTAGTGGATTAAGTTGATGAATATCCATATATTGAACCATCCCTGCACCCCTGGGATGAAGACTACTTGATCATGATGGATAGTAGTTTTGATGTGTTCTTGGATTCGGTTTGTGAGAATTTTATTGAGTATTTTTGCATTGATATTCATAAGGAAATTGATCTGATGTTCTCTTTCTTTGTTGGGTCTTTGTGTGGTTTAGATATCAGTGTAACTGTGGCTTTATAGAACGAATTGGGCAGTGTTCCTTTTGCTTCTATATTGTGGAATAGTTTGGAGAGTATTAGTATTAAGTCTTCTTTGAAGGCCCGATATAACTGCACCAAATCCATCTGGTCCTGGGCTTTTTTTTTTTTTTTTTTTTTTTTTTGGTTGGGAGACTTTCAATGACTGCTTTTATTTCATTAGGGGTTATGGGAGTGTTTAGATGGTTTAACTGATCATGATTTAACTTTGGTATCTGGTATCTGTGTGGAAAAATTGCCATTTCATCCAGATTTTCCAGTTTTGTTGAATATAGGCCTTTGTAGCAGGATCTGATGGTTTTTTGGATTTCCTCAGTTTCTGTTGCTATGTCTCCCTTTTCATTTATGATGTTAATTAGGATACTGTCCCTGTGTCTTCTAGTTAGTTTGGCTAAGGGTTTATCTATCCTGTTGATTTTCTCAAAGAACCAGCTCCTGTTTTGGTTAATTCTTTGTATAGTTCTTTTTGTTTCTACTTGGTTGATTTTAGCCAGACACATGCTCCACTATGTTCCTAGAAGCTTTATCTATAACTGCCAGAAGCTGGAAAGCACCTATGTGTACTGCAACAGAGGAATGGATACAGCAAATGTGGTGCATTTACACAATAGAGTACTCAGCTATTGAAAATATTGAATTCATGAAATTCTTAGGCAAATGGATGGAATTAGAAAATATCATTCTTAGTGAGGTAACCCAGACACAAAAGTACACACATTGTATGCACTCCGTGATAAGTGAATATTAGCACAAAATCTCAGAACATCCAAGATACAATTCTCAGACCACTTGAAGCTCAAGAAGAAGGAAAACCAAAGTTTCAATGCTTCAGTCCTTTTCAAAAAGGGGAATAAAATACTCACTGGAGGAAATACAGAGACAAACTGTAGAGCAGAGATCGAAGGAAAGGCCATCCAGAGACTGCCCCAGCTGGATATCCATGCCATTTACATATACCAAACCCAGACACTATTGTGGATGTCAAGAAGTGCTTGTTACAGGAGCCTGATATAGCTCTCTCCATAGAGACTCTGCCAGAACCTGACAAATACAGAGAAGGATGCTCACAGCCAACCATTGGACTGAGCATGGGGACCCCAATGGAGGAGTTAGAGAAAGCATTGAAGGAACGGAAGGATTTGCAATCCTGTAGGAAGAACAAAAATATCAACCAACCAGACCCCCCAGAGCTTCCAGGGACTAAACCACCAACTGAAGGGTATACATATAGTCACCCATTGTTCCAGTCACATATGTAGAAGAGGATAGCCTTGTCAGACATCAATGGGAGGAGAGGCCTTTGGCCCTGACGCCTCATTGTAGGGGAATGCCAGGGTGGGGAGGCCGAAGTGAGTGGGTGGCTTCTACCCTCATAGAAGAAGGGAGAGGGAGGATGAGATAGGGGATTTTCAGAGGGGAAACTGAGAAAGGGGATAACATTTGAAATGTAAGTAAATAAAACTATCCAATTTTTAAAAATCATGTCAACAGCCAAGATGTTACAACAAACACAGGCAACTGGAACTGTGGTACAGTCTATGATGTGATAGTTCAGGCTGCTGTTGCTTCTGATGAACAGAACAGGGAATAAATAGTATAGGATGTTGATATTAGAAAGCAGCCAGTATGAACTGACATCAACAGAGACCAACAAGGCCTCAGCATAATTAATGTCAACCTGTCTCCCTGATGGTATTTAGTGTAGAACAGACAAAAGCAATTCTATATCTTTTCCTGACAGGCATATACAACCTTAATTTATGGGTTAATGGTTTTCAGAAGAGAAACAAAAAGGTGATGAAGAGTGTACAAATGAATTGGAAGCTGCAATCTAAATTTGGGGAAGTTTTGTTTATTTGCTTTTGCACTAGGTATAGAAGAAGAAACCAGAGGAATTTCCATTCTTGTCCTTTCTTCCTTCCTTTCTTCCTTTCTTTCTTTCTTTCTTTCTTTCTTTCTTTCTTTCTTTCTTTCTTTCTTTCTTTCTATCTGAGGCTTCTGATGTGTTCTGTGCTTCACTCAAGAAAAGAATCCTGAATTTTGTTTTCTAAATGAAGAGGACTATATGTCATCATTTATTTCAGTTTCCCATCATTAAGTGAGAATTAGGTGAGAGAATTATTGAGGCTTCTTCCAAATTTAGCAAAAGACAACTAAAGCCTCAACTTAACTACATTGAAAATACACTGTTAAATATACGTTTAAATTCAACTGGTGCAATGGCCCACATTTAGAATCACTTAGTAACCGAGTCTTAACGGTTGGGCAATTTTCCAGATCAGATTGGTCTGAGGCCAAGTTTGTGGAGACTTATGTTGATTACAACTGCCAGAGAGGGAAGAAAGTTCACCCAGAGTGGGCGGCACTATTCCACAGCTGGAGGATCTTTGACTGCAAAATGGAGACATTTGAGCATAAGCATACATGCAATAATTTATTGCTCTCTTTCTGATTATGGATTTGATGTAACAATTCATTGAATCTTTTGCTAATTTGACTTCCCTGCCATTGAAATAATTGCAAGCTAAAATACCAGTTTATCCCCTAATCTGCTTTTCTTAAGGTGTTTTATCACAACAACAGGAAACAGAACTAAGGTAGAAGTTGGTACCAAGAAGTAGAGCCATTACTGTGGTAAACCTAATCATGTTTCCTCCCCTATTTTTGGAAATGTTTTAGAATTGGTAGCATAACTTGACAGTCTCAAAAGCTTCATCTACATGACACTGATTTTGAAAATGAAGAAGCAAGACTGTGGGGGTCAAGGAGAGTAGCTGAGGCCAAGTACTGTGCAGAAGGCTCTGAGTCTCTGACGACTCTGGGAGGTCATTGTATTAGGCTACAAAGATGAAGCTTCAGTTGCAGTGGAGGTTCCAGGATACTAAAGATGTTAGGACCATGAGTCATCTTTCAAGGAGAGCTGTAGAAGTGGAGGAGAACTAGCCAAACCAAAGAGAAAAGCTGTGTGTACTGCTCATTGTAGAGCTAGAGAGGTGAAGCGATTCAAGCCCTTTGGAGTGCAGCCTCTTTAATTATGAGCCCCAGGTGCTGGATCCGGAGCTACAGCATTTAGTGTTTCACAGCTGGGTTTTGAATTTGCATTAGTGTGTTTTATTTTTTGTTTGTTTGTCTCCGATTCTTTTCTTTTGAAATAATAATATCTAGTGTGTTATTGTACGTTGGAAGTATGCAACTTATTTTACATTTTATAGGATCTCACAAGTAAAAGATTTTGAACTTTTCAAGTATTGGAATTAAAAAAAGCAAGCATTACCTGTATGTGTGTGTTTCTGCTTGTCAGTACGTGCAATACATGCTTTAAGGAGTCTATAGAGGCAAGAAGAAGGCATTGGACACCTTTGAAATTGAGTTACATTGAGCCACCATGTAGATGCTAGGAAATGAACCCAAGTTCTCTGTAAGATTAGTAAGGACTATAAACTATAGAGCCATATAAAACATAGTAAACTCTCAAGGGTTGGGTTTTTAGAGATGATGGTGATTTTTAAAGTTATACTATCTTGTATATTAGGAGATAAATGTGAGACTTGGGGAACAAGAGATGGAACATTTCAGTATAGAAGTTAAGTGCTTATATGTTTTGTCAACAAGGGGTAGAGTTGTATTGGCGTAGCTTTCATTGTTGATACAACCTAGAATCACTGGCAAAGGGGTCTCAGTGAGGAATTGTAGATTGGAGTAACTTGAGGACATGTCTATAGGAGATTGTCTTAGAATTTTATTGCTATGAAGAGACACCATGACATAGGCAAATCTTACAAAGGCAAATATTTAATTGGGATTGGCTTATAGTTTCAGAAGTTTAGTCCATTATCATCATGGCAGGAAGCCTGGCATCATGCAGGCAGACAAGGTGCAGGAGGAATAGCAAGTTGTATATTTTTAATCTGAAGGCAGCAAAAGGGGACTGGACTTCCACATTGGGTAGAACTTTAGTATAGGAAACTTCAAAGCCCATTCTTACAGTGATACACTTCCTCCAACAAGGTCACACCTCCTAATAGTGCTGCTTTCTATGGGCCAAGCTTTCAAATACAGCCTTGGCTTGGAGAGTGGTGCCTGAGAGAAGGAATGTTTTACAACAGCAAAAAGTGACTCAAAGTCAATTGTGGGGTACAAGCTGATGGCCTATGTTCTGCTTGAGACAGCTTTCTAGATAGACCCCTGTATGAAACAGCTTTCTCTTGCTAGAAAAACAATTTTAAAAGCTCTCTGGATAGCTCATAGCTTGTAAATGAAAAGCCAAGCCTTTTATTTATTTATCAATTCAGTTGTTTAATCTAGGTTCTCCTTTGATTATCCCACAATAAGCATTCCATGACCGCAGCCCCTTGATTCTTAGTAAGAGACTGCAAGCACATTAAAAAAAAACACACACACACACACACATTGCAAATGAATTTAGAGGTCTGCCTAGTTTGTAAGCACAGACAATAAGATATCTGGGTGGGATTCTGTTCTCAGATTACCATTCTCACCATGCCTGTGCCCAAACTAGCTCTGTCCAGGCTGACCTTGAACTCAGGAATCTGCCTGCCTTTGTATTCAAAAACAATAAATTTAGCTGGGTGGGATCTCACCCTTGATCATCATTCCCTGAAATCTCTTTATCTTTTTTCCTTAATATCGTTTTCACAATCTGACTCATAGTGCAGCTGCCTTTGTTCTTTTAGGTCCATGAAGCTCCTAATACAATTTGTATTGCATCCTTAGATTTCAAATAGTTGAGAAATTATATATTCTTGACCTCATGTTTTCTGAGTTCTTTCCTACAGCCTTAATGGGTGTCTTGAAAGTCACATTGTTTACCATTTTTTACTAAGGACACAGACTCATGATCTCCCAGACTCATGATGTTTTTAATTATCATGGAGTCATTAATGTTGGCAGGGAGAACATTCTATGATAACCTTGGCAGAGAGAATATTTCCTGAAGGAAGAACATGAAATATCTCTCTATCTCTCTATCTCTACCTCTATCTATCTATCTATCTATCTATCTATCTATCTATCTATCTATCAACAAACCTCACATCCAGCAACCATCAGTACTCTGGAGGCCCATCCCCTGCTGGTTTTGTGTCAGAGATGGAAAACCATGCCATACCCTCCCTTCCATATGGCTATTCAGGACTCAGCACTGGTCGTACCTATTCAATCTTTAAGACCTTGACCCTCTCTCAGCAATACTTACTTTGAGATGCCTGGAAGTGAGATACTGAGATGCAGATTGATATAAAAGCAAGAGGTTTATTTTCTGGTGCATTGGGGTCAACCCTCAATCAGTCCTTCAAAGTGAATGAAGGCGACCCTAAATGACTATTACAAGCAGTTTTTATACTTTTTAGGGACACAGGTTACATCATCAAGGTTACAGTTCAAGCTTATTGGCTAAGCATGTTGACATTTAAATCTATTGGCTAGCAAGCATGACACGCATCTGAACTCTACCTGGGACTTTTCAGAGGGTCAGATACATTCTGAGAATTTTTTTTTATCATGAGTGATTTTAATTTTTTTTAAATTAGGTATTATCCTCCTCTGGTGAGTGGAACACAGCTTCTGCTCCAATCCAATCGTGCAGGACCTGAGACTGCATTAATTAGGGAAGCAGAAAATCTGAGAATCTTTTACTCAAGAATGTTCCTGTGAGTGGAGAATGGAACTTGGCCTAGCCTAGACCTCAGGCAGGAGAGGGAAATTGTAAGGAGGGTGTGGGACTGGAAAAGCCCTTAGGGTCCCTCAAAACCACCACAAGGATCATCTTGATTAAATTAATTGACATGGAAAGTTCTGCCCACTATAGGTGATACCATTCTATAGGAGGGAAATTATGAACTGTATAGGGATAGAGAAGACAAACAGACCACAAGCACAAATACATTCATTGTTCTCTGTGCCTGATTATGTATGTTATGTGACCATATCTCTCAAGAGTCTACTATTGGTCTTTCCATGCGGTGATAGACTGTAACCTGGAACTGTGAGAGGAAATAAACCCTGCCTCCCCTCTGATTTTCTTTTGACAGTGTATTGTATCACAGAAAGAAGAAATTAAGATGACTGAGAATCCTGTGTGTTTTTTTTCTGTTAATATTATTGTTGAGGTTTTATGCACACACCAATCTCAGAAGTTCTAAGTAGTCTCTGGAATCAAAAATCAGGATATTAAACTTTCCAGCCTAGTTAATTAAGATCAGGTAATAATTTGTTTTCAGGTAAAGCCAAATTCATTTTCCCATTCTTCCCAGCATTACTTCCAATGGAGTTGACTGTAAGCAATGTTGTAGGTAATCAACTCAAAGACAAAATAAGCCATGGAAAATTTTACTCTATAGCTATCTATTCTCTCAAGGAGAGAGAAGACACATCCCTTCTCAGAACCAAGAAAGAATCAGTCTCAGGTCACCGTTAGTCATCTTTCGCTGGGGCAATGCCAGGTCTCTCATCATTGATGGTCCTAAGCCAAAAGCAATGTCAGGCCTCCATCATTGGTGATCCTCTTTATTAGGGAAGAGTGTATTTAATATTTCTATTGCTTAGATACGTGTCACAGTAACATAAAGGAAAAATAATGTTTAATTCATTATTTAATATTAGTTGCTAGGCTTTAGAAATTAAGTTTGTTTTACGTAATAGGTAGCACATTTACAGTTTTGCAATTACTGGACATTATTTACATATTTTATTCTTAGTAAATCATTTCTTCTACTCATCAAATCTTCTGAACAGCCTTTATTATCATCATAGTATTTTACAGATGAGGAAACAAAGGCATAGACCTATTTAATAATTTGTGTAAGATCATGTAGCCATATAAAGAGCAAAGACGGTACCAAAAGACCATCTGCTCAGCTGCAGTGTGTATGCTTTGCCATAGTATGAAAGGGTTTGGCTCCAGTGTCAAGCTCTCTCAGCAATGCCTGGAAGAAATATTCAATAAAAACTTAAAAGGAACTATCAAAGTTGTAAAGTTGAAAACTGGGCACAATTATTTCTATGTACCTTGCAGAATATATGCCATCTCGACACATGATATATGTATGACACATGTTATATATGTTTGTTTATAAATGTTACAAATTTAGGACAAACTTAAAAAGACGTGGACATCTCTGGAGTCAAGATGTGCAATACTTTGTTGTAGGTTGAACATTTTGTTTAGTTCTCTTTTTCTCCATACCCTTCTCTGGTTGGCTGAACTATTTTTATTGTAGGAATCACACAAATGCCAATGAAGGGCTTCACTGGGCCAGCTTCTGATGAATGACCACTGTGTTCCAGGCACTGTGCTGAGTGTATGTGGAAGAGTCTGCGAAAACAAGAAAAGGAATCCAACATAATCCTTATTTGCAAGCCAAGGAGGCAGAGAATATAGACAGCATGTTAAAATGTGTTTCAAGCAAAGACATTCTTTGAAAACACTCTTCAAAAAACTGTATTTATGAGAACAGCAGCAATAACAATAATAAAATGAGCAATAAAAAGAAAATAGTGGCCTATGGGAAACAGGGGACTATTGTTGTGTTAGGAATAGCTACTAATAAGACTCACTGAAAGGAATAGCGAGGTAAACATTACTAAAGCAAGGCGGAGCAAATAGAATAAAGCCACTCCTCCTCAGACATATGCACTTCCTAAACTCTGGAACCTAGAAATACGTGACTTTATGTGGCAAGAGGAAATTTGCTGATCTGATTACATTTTTTGAATCAAGAAGTGCAGGCACAGGGACTGAGGAAATGGCCAATCAATAACTGGCCCAACTTGAGACCCATACCATGGAAAAGCACCAGTCACTGACACTATTAGTGATACTCTGTTACACTTGACGACAGGAGCAAGTTGTCTTACGAAGTGCTACACCCAGCAGCTGACTCAGACAGATACAAGACACCCACAGACAAACAGTGGATGGAGTTCGAAGACTCTTATGGAAGAACAGGAAGAAGGATTGCTGACCCGGACAGGGATAGGAACTTCACAGGAAGATCAACAGTGTCAACTAACATGGACTCTTGGGGGCTCTCAGAGTCTGAACCATCAACCAAGGAACATACACAGCTGGACATAGACCTTCCTGCTCATATGTAGCTGATGTGAAACTTAGCATTCATGTGGGCCCCGATCAACTGGAATGGGGGGCTATCCCAAAAGCTGTTGCCTGTACATGGGGCGTGTTCTACTAGCTGGGTTGCCTTGTCTGGCCTCAGTGGGAGAGAAAGCACCAAGCCTCCCAGAGACCTGAAGTACCAGGATGGAGGTGATACTCAAGGGGGCCTCCACCAGATCAGAGGAGTAGGGGAGGGGGAGGGAGTAGGATTATAGGAAGGGATGAAGAAGGGGAGGGTAGTGAGTAGGATGTAAAGAGAATAAGTAAAAATAATAATAAATAAAAAATAAAAGCATATTATTTCATAAAAATGCTAAAAAATGTTAAGATAAGAAATTTGCCCTGGACTATCCAATGGGCATAATGTAGTCACAAGAGTCTTTAGGACAGAGGGAGCAGTCAGAGTCCAAAATGGATTCCTGATGCTGAATAGAGGTTGACCTTATGCTACGAAGGATGAAGGTGAATTTTTTATGCGATAAAAAGAGGAAGAGATTCTCCCTGGGGACTGAGAACAAATGAAATTTTACTTACCACCTTGAATTTAAGACTCCTCTCAAACTGTGTGAAATTAATTTAGGTTGGCTTAGGCCACTAATATTGAGCTGTTACAGAAACATGGAGATCAAATATGCGTGAAACGGTGTGTTTCTCTCTTACATGTGAATGGAATTGTAGGTGGTCCTTGACTGGTGAGAGGGCTTGCTTCACTAGGTTCCAAGAATCCCGACTGTTTGTATTTGGCAGACTTCCCCTGGGAAGGTGTTGCTTTCATCTGTGGTCCATAATGTCTCACAAGCACACATGTTTCTACCAGATGGATGAAGGAAGACAAAAAGAAAAGTTTGATCTCTTTAAGAAATAGTCCAGAGATTGTACACAACACTACACACACACACACACACACACACACACACACACACACACACACACATTGACCAGAATCTTTTTCACATGGCCATGCCACTGGAAAGGCTGGGAAATTTCACCTTTGGGTGGCATTCTGTCAAACTAAAAGCCAGGAGCCCTGTTGCTCAATGAAGGACTGAGAGACAATCCTGGAGACAGCTAAGCAAGTATCTTAACAACTTGTTACTCATATTATTGGAAACTAAAGGCATAGCATTTATGCCTTATGCTATAGAATCCTGATAATGCCAACGCCTGGGAGATGCAAAGGATAAAAGTCACACAATGACAAGTGTCTGGTTGGGACATTTATTTACTTTTAAATTTTCAGTGATTTAAATATCAATACAAATATTAGTAATGTTAGAATCACCATAGAATATTAATGAGAGAATGAATGATTTCCAAGTATCTAGAGAATATTTAGTTTTTATTTTCAAATGAAAGCTGTACGAGGATTTAAAAAGAGCAGAAGTCGTATGAACAGGAAACACAAAATATGTTGGTAGAAACAAGTTCTAACGAGACCTAGGGAATAGCTTAGTTGTAGAGTCACTGGCTGGGGCGTGTCATGCCCTGGATCCCATCCAAACACCACAGTAAAGGAGTTCTAGCAAACTAGTCATTACTGTAAACACAAATAAAGCAAATAGCAATAAAGCAGAGACTGAAGTAATCAGACAGTAAGACACCCTTAAAGTTGACAAGATTATACATCATCATCATTAGGAACAAAGATCAGTGCTATTTTTATTTCCTTTCTTTAAAAAAAATGTGTAAACAACTTATCAACTATGTTGGTCAATCACAAATACTTTTCAAACACATCAGTATATGTTTAAAATATACGACACAGCCACCAACAGAACTATGATAAAAATAAGTCAATAGTTAAAATCAAGGAGACTTGAAAACTATTGGTTCAAATAGATACTCAACAGTAAAAACATTAAAGGTTTGAATGAAAGTATTTAGAAGGGTGTTTGGGGCTTTAGATGAAATAAAAGTAAAGGAACTTCTAGTGGAAGACATCAACAGTACAGCACTATTTCAGACTGTTTAGGAAAATAAAAGCAATGAGAAGGAGTAACAATAGGTAGCAATTACAGGTGTTATAGAGGACAGTACATGCTATTAATGGCATTTGTAAGCCAATACAACTAGATGGAATATATTAATATTCATAAGAAATTCTGTATTTGACAGATTATAAAAAAATTAAAGTGAAATACATGTTGACAGTGTCATGCTCACATATGATGTGTTTCAGTCATGTTCACCTCAGTGATCCTTTCTTTATACACATTGTCCAAGGCAGTGGAAAATTGAAAAGTCAACATACCTAAACATTTTATCACACTGATTTTTTTTAACTATACAAAATAGTCTTCATGAAGAAAAATGACAGGACTATATTATGTACCAATGTATTCATGAAAATCTTAAGGAAGTCAGGGGCAGAAAACTATAATCACATATGAGTTAGTTCTTCCTGTTATACAGAAGGTTTCCATATCAGACAATATAATTTAAACACGTTAGTTCACCAAGGAAATAAATCCTGTGTTTAAATTAATAGAGGCAGGAAGTTGTTGGATAAAATGTTGTTGCCTTTATCCAAGTATTCACACAAGCAGACTTAGGAGAGAATCTCATTAACTAAAATATATGTGTAAAACACTTCCAAGCATTGTTTTAAAAGAAGAAATGTAGGTATATCTCATATAAGACAAGAAGCCTTGTATCACTATTACTAATTAACCTAATAGAAGGCATAATCACTATAATTAAGAAACACAATGTGGTATTAATATTGGAAGGGAAAAGTGAAATGATATAATCATTTATGGAAATGAATGCAATCTTCTATGCTATGTCATATAAAATGAGTGTAATTTCTTTCTTTTTTCTTTATAATTGCATATATTTATACAGTGTAAATTGTGATAGTCACCTCCCATCACTCCTATAATTCTCCAGCCCACTCCAGGTATGATGACCTTCCCAACAAGTCCCTTTTCTATGTGTGTGTGTGTGTGTGTGTGTGTTTTCAGTTCTTGGGTAGGTGGCCACTGTAACTACTAGTTCATGATTTTAAGGTCCAGGTTGGTCCAAGGATTGCAAGGTCCAAGAAGACTTAGTTTCATATCTCTGCTTCTATCCTCCAGCCCCTATAACCTTTCTGCCACCTCTAAGCAGCTGATGTGGGAGAGATAGCATTATTGTTATTCTTACCCAGCTGTTGACCTGGGATGGTACAATACTCACCTGCCAGGAGTGATATGCCTATTAGTATGTGATAGTGGTATGACTCTTTGGGAGATAGCCAACCACTTCCTGACTGGGTTTGAGGCCTTCTCCGTAGGGCAGAATATATACTTGTTACACCAAATTGGTCAGAAACATATGCCTGGGTGAGTCTACTACTAATGTTTTGCTAAATTGAATGCTTCCTGTTCTTTGAGTATTTATTTTTAACCCACAGAATAGTACTAATATCAGCCTTAGTCAGAGCAAATCATCTAATGGCAGTAGTTAATGGAGATATCCATAACTGGTTAGAATGATGAGAACCAGTGACTATATTCAGCTCTCAATAAATCAACATGCAAATCAACAAGGAGATTACAAATCTGGCAAAGATTATGAATAAGAAGTTCAAAGAAGACAGGGAAACAATTGAGGGATGGGGTTGCCAATCCACAGTCACATCCCTGATCCACAATTGTTCCTGTCTGAAAGAATTACAGGGATGGAAATGAAGAGAAGCCTGAGGAAAAGAAGGTCCAGTGATAGGCCCAAAGTGAGATCCAGCTCAAGGGGAGGTCCCAAGGCCTGATACTATTACTGAGGCTATGGAATGCTCACAAAAAGGAATCTATCATGATTGCTCTCTGAAAGATTCAACAAGCAGCTGAAAGAGTCAGATGCAGATATTTGCACCCAACCAATGGACAGAAGCAGCTGACCCCTGTTGTTGAATTAGCGAAGGCTGAAAGAACCTGAGGAGAAGGGCGATCCTGTAGAAGGATCAGCAGTCTCATTAATCTGGATCCACAAGATCTCTCAAACATTGGACCATCGAACAGAAAGCATATACCAGGTGATATGAGGCCCCCAACACTCATACAGTAGAGGACTTTTGGGTCTGTGTTCATTCAGAGATGATGCACCTAACTCTCAAGAGACTGGAGGCCTCAGGGAGTTTAGAGGTCAGGTGGAGTGTGGGGTGGGGGCATCTACATGGAGACAGAGGGATGGGGAGGAGGTGTGGGATGTGGAGCAGGCAGATGGTGCATGGTGGTGGGGGATGGAATATGGAGTGTAAAAAATAGATTAATTAAAGAAAACAAAATAATAACTTGTAATGTTTTTTAGCATGCTGATGTTAGTTTATTAGTCAACAGATATTTATTCTACTCATTGCTTAATATGTAAGGCCCACAAGAGTACACTGAAAACAAAGATTAAGTTTTAATTTATTATGAAAAATTAACTATGTGGTCTGCAACTTAGCTTCATTGCATATTGATCAACAATTGAATACTTCGTTTATAGATTAAGATTGTTCTTAATTATTTTTATATTTTAGTTCTTTGAGAACTCATACATGAATATTATATTTACCCAAATTCTATGCCTTTTTCACTCCTCTCAACCTCTCTTGTGTCTTTCTCACTCCCTCTTAAACTCTTCTTCTTCATTATTGTCACACACACACACACACACACACACACACACACACACACACACACACGAACACACTCTTCCAAGTCCATTTAGTGCTTTTTGTATGTGTATGTGCTGAGGGCTGATTGCTTGGCATAGGATAAGCTATGAGAGGTCTTGTCCCTGGATAAAGCTGATGTTTCCTGCCTCCATTAATTGCCTGTATCTCCTCACGTAGGAATGGGGCTTTGAGAGATTTTTCCCATTCATGCCATGTCATGTCAGTTAGTATCGTCATTGTCCTGGTCTCATTATGTGACCATATTGTTGGGATTTTATTGATGTAACTTCTCTATTATATATAGAACACACTGTCATGTAGCAGACATCTGTGTCCTATGGTTCTTACAATCTTTTGTTCTCCATTCTGTGAAGTTCCTTGAGCCTTGGCTGTAGGGATTAAATTGTGGCTGTATCAGTTAGGGTTGTACCCAAGAGTCAGTTTTTTGCTGCATTTTGACTGGTTTTGAACTCCTATAATGGTCTCTTTCTGCTGCAAGATAATCTTTTTGATGAGGTTGAGAGATACCTTTATCCGAGGATCTGTAAATATAGGTATTTATCCAGGTTATATAGGGATGGTTCAATATACATAAGTCAGCATATATATGTAATACATCATATAAATGGACTTAAAGGCAAATATCACACAGTTATGTCAGTAAATACACAAATGGACTTTTACAAAGCCCAATATGCTTTTATTATAGAAGTCCTAAAAAGAGTAGATGTAGAGAGAGCCTACCTTAACAAAATAAAGGCAATACATGACAAAGCCACAGCCAACATTATTCTAAAAAGAGAAACTCTCAAAACAATGCCATTAAAATTTGGAAGTGATACATAGTTGCAGCTGCATACTATTGCCACTCATTTTCAATATAATGCTTGAGACAGCAGCAATGAGACAAGAGAAGGAAATAGAAGGGATACAAACTGGAAAACCAGAAGTCAAATTATCCCTACTTCCAGATGACACTATAACATGCTATCTCCAAAGTTCTACTGGAAATCTTTTAGAAGTGATCACCACATTTAGTAAAGAGGCACACTACAAAATCAATTATAAAAATCAGTAGTCTTTCTATATACCCAATATCATACATGCTTAGAGTCTGTGGGAACACTCCCATTCACAGTAGCCAAAAAATAAGAAATTAAAAAAATCTAGGAATAAATCTTAAGTGTTAAATGGGAGTATATACCATGGAATACCTATGAAACCCAGAAAGGGTAAAAGAGGGTGTGTGGGTAAAGACAGGGAGAAGAAGCTGTAGAAAGGAGCAAAATAAGTCACAGGCACTATGAACATGCGCCTGGGAAATCTGGGGGTGGATTTCAACTGGGGGGGGCAGGGTGGGTAA
Organism: Mus musculus; assembly: GCF_000001635.26. NCBI lineage: Eukaryota > Metazoa > Chordata > Mammalia > Rodentia > Muridae > Mus > Mus musculus. Next base: position 25,152,203 of record NC_000082.6, read on the forward strand.
CGGAGGAAGAGGGAAAGAGAAAGGATAAGTAACTCTAAGGATGTTTGAAAAACTCATCGTGTAGCATATATTCTGTTTGTTTAATTATTATATATAGTGTGTATGTTTCAATGATGTTATACCACTAGGAGCCATAGACTATCTCAGAAAAATCCCACTTCCAGCCATGGGAAACCTTCAAAGTTCCTGGTCAGGGAATTCCAGGAGACTCCTCAACAGTGTAGGCTGTCACCACTCCTTTTGCTTGCCTATAGTAACTTGAAAGTAGGACGATTTCTGAACACATCGTACACTTTGGGATGAGGACTGGGAGGAATCAAGCTGGAACTGAGCTGAAAGCTTTTTCCCCATGGAGTAGCTTTCATGATTATCTGAACATGTTAAGGATGGAAAAAGCAATCGATAGTTCTACCCAGCTATTAAGGCTAGGAAGCACAATGACCAGCCCTTCAAGATATCCCTAAAGGTCCAAGTCTTCAGAACTTGAGGTAGTCAACAAATGTTTAATTGTGCTTAAGGCACTCAATAGGAAGAGTTTCATACTTAGTACTGTAAAACTCGCAACTCCCCATGGCCATGGGCCCCAGAGGAACATACCACTGCCTCCTTATAAAACCGGGACAATTTGTGTCTGCATACTAAGTGTCAACAACTTGTGATCTGGTTGCCTGGTCCTTTGGTAGCAGTAGACTAGTTTCTTCTGAGAAATCTGTTAGATTTGTCTTCAAATGAGGAAAAGGATGGAGAAACCCCAACAGATTGTGCAGTTCTCATACCGGGAGGTCTCAGATTCACACGCTAAGCACTCTGGGGCTTGTAGGTCCATGTCTTTCTCAGGATGCCCAGTGTTGAATATCAGAAATGACACAGGCCTTGACTTCACCTAGTATTTTGAGGCAATAATCTATTTTCCTTCCTTCTTGGCATCTTAGATGTTTAAAACTAACTTCTGAGGCTCTTTTGTACCAGTGGAGAACTCTACACAAAAATATTAAAGTGAATTATCTACTGGATATCAAGGCTTTCTGAATCCACAAGAAGCCCAAAATATTGAAAAATTAAAATAGCATCCTTAAAAATTGAAAAAATGCTAAATTATTAAATTAGTATCAGAAAGAAAGATGGGTATTTCCCTATGGTGATAACTGTACTATATTTTAATACTTTTGAATTGTCATAAATAAATATCTTTCTCATTTCTCCCTTCGGATTTGTACTATTTTCTACTTCATTAGAATGTGTTTTATATTCTTTGGAAGCATAGAGACCTGTCCTACTTACTTTTAACTGTCAGCACAACCTTGGGTCACCCGAGAAGGGCACCCAGATCAGATTGGCCTCTGGGCAGATCTGTAAGGGGTTGTGATGGTTTTATTTATATAGGAGGGCCCATTCTAATGGTTGGTGCTGTTCATATAAGAAGTGGCATGCTCGTTCATATAAGAAAGCTAGCCGTAGTTTCTGACTCAAACTCCTGCTTGAGTTCCTGCTTGGATTTCCCTTGATAATAGACTGTAGCCTGTAAGCTGGAATAAATGCTTCCCCCACAAACTTACTTTTGGTCAGAGTTTTATCACAGTAACAGAGAGGAAATGAATACAAGCTCTATTGGATATATAAGACATTGTAAGTCAGAGGTGGATAAAATTGTCCCTATTATTTCCCATCTGTAAGGGGTTTTGTAATTTGTAGATGTCTGTCACATTTTACAAACCTCATACCAGCCTGAATCTATTATAGCTTTACAGAAGGAGTCTTGAATGAAGAGCAGTGATGCCTTCAGGTGAAATACAGTCTTAGAACAGCTATATAGGCCCCAGGCAAGGCAATGTCAGGACTTGTCCTCATACCCAAGCATTTTCTGTTATTTCTTAATAATGTGTGCTTGGGTCTGAAGGATAGTCCTATTTTTACACTGAATGGTAAGAATGGAAGAGGAAAGAAAACACAAATATTTGCTTAATAAGTGCACATATGTACACAGACACATTCTTAACAAAATAGAGAAGAAATATTCATGCCAATAAAATCTTCATTTCTGTAAATGAATGACCACATGGCTGTTGCTAATATTTATAGCTATCTTCTTATACTACCCGTTCAGTATATGTAGTAGAAGAAGGTAGTTCTATCTTTACCTTGTCTTCAATAAGTAGTGAGGCTGATCTAGGCTCTTTACATAGAGGGTGACTCAATACATTTCAGTTCCGAAATGTCTGGGACATGTATCATTGTGCCTGAATTAGGTTGTAGTTTTCCACTGACCTTAGTCACAGGATATGTTAATTCCAAGGCAGCATAAAAGATTTTCTTATTCCAGAAACCCTCGTTTTACATCTCTGGAAGCATTACTCCAGTTTTCATGGAAATCATGATAACAATTTTATTCTCTCTCTCTCTCTCTCTCTCTCTCTCTCTCTCTCTCTCTCTTAAAAAAAAGCTGGGTGATTTAAGGACATAAGGAACACAGTGTAGCCAAGAAGAACCTTAGGTGATAGCTTAATGAAAGGTTTGCTGTGCGTTGTGGCAAGAACATTCTCCCCTCTGGAACCAAGACTAACTACATAAAGAGCAAAAACCAGAGCACAAATGTACTGTAATAGGAAGCAAATACTGTGCTAGTGGGTTACTAGGGAAGATAGTGCCACTAACTTTTCTATTCCTTAATTCTTAGACCTGTGAGTCTGACTATTGACATTAAATGCTGATACAGAGTAAATAATGATTTCTGGAAAATTCTGTCCAAACATTTTAGGCCATTGCCACCCACTTGGTTCTGTAATTGTGAATTTAAATCAGGATGCTTCTAAATTCTGAGGAACATGGTAAGACAAGTGAGTCTCATGAGCATGAGCCCACTGCCACATGCCTTTGGCTTTCAGATGATTTCCTTGGTCAGAAGAAATAATTTTTGGAATCCATAATAGTAATAAGGCATTATGTAAATCCATGAATGGTAGTTTGGCAGAAATACTACATGCAGGGAAAGTAAACTCAAAACCCAGAATAAGTATTTATCCTAGTAGAGATGACGCATCACTCTTTTCACAATAGAAGTGGTTTAAAATGGCCAATTTGTCACTAGATCATTGACTATCTCCCTAGAGAATGTCATATCAGGGACTAGTGTTGGTTTGTACTGCAGGCCAATTTCGAACTCAGCAGCAGCAAGAGTCAGGTCCATATTGGTGAGTGAAAGTCTATGTTGAAACACATATAAATTCCACTTTGTTCATGGTCCCAGTTGTCAATGACAGGCATGTCTGGCAAAGAATGAGTAGAATAAGAGAGCCATTCTTTTATCTTGATTATTAAATCCTTAACTGAGTTCACTTTTTTGTGACTATTAACATGAAAAATGATTATTTTTTCACAACCTTTACCCATTTGCAGACATCTATAAAATAACCTTTCCCAGTGTCTTTCTAATCAACTTTCCAATCATGCTCCTTATAAGACTCTGCTCATTTATACAAATCATTGGTGAATTAGTACGTAACTGCACAAGAAATATAATCCTTAAGAAAACTGTAGGACAATGTGCTCTCCACAAAGTTGTACACATAGTAAAGATCCCTATTTCTGTTCACCAAGGTTATGCTAGAAAAGGATTATCCTTCAGGAACTGCACTCTCCTAGGTAGTGTTTGCACAGCATGCAGAACCATCAATAATTTTACTATTCTTTTTTAGTTTAGTCATTCTAATATAGGGTCCACTCCGTGAGGCCTCAAGCACATTCTTGGAGACAGATGGCATTGGAGCAGGTTTAGGAACTATAAACATCTGGGTTTTTTCTTCCTGTAACATTTTTTGCCTTCAGAACCTATTTGGGCCCTGTCTTAGTTTCTTTCTTTCTTTCTTCCTTTCTTTCTTTCTTCCTTCCTTCCTTCCTTCCTTCCTTCCTTCCCTCCCTCCCTCCCTCCCTCCCTCCCTCCCTCCCTCCCTTCTTTCTTTCTTTCTTTCTTTCTTTCTTTCTTTCTTTCTTTCTTTCTTTCTTTCTTTCTTTCTTTTTGCTGTGATAAGATACCATTTCCAAGGCAACTTATAGAAGAAGGCATCTGCTGGGTGATCATTCCCTTTCCCTACTGTTTAGTTATTCTGGTTTAAAAATAAATGTAGTTTGCTTTGGGGATGGGTGAGGGAAACATTGACAGCAAAGCCTTTTGGTATTACAGGAAGGTCTTTCCTTAAGGAGATGTGGCCTCACCTTCATTCAGGTGATTCTGGTCCTAAAATATGGCACAAGTCTGGATAGTAGTTGAGGGCTGTGATTTTTTTGCTGCCATGATTCAAGTTCGCCTTTTTCATTCACTCTGGAATTTCTACACATACACATTAAGTATGAATTCAGTAAGTTTCTTGTCTATTTCACTTCTGAGGATGATATGATTGATTAATCAGCATCATGGGTCAACATGAGTCAGACCTTTTTAGCCATTATTTAACCTTTGCTGTCCACCATAGTCAGTATGCTCATCTTGCCTTTTGTGAATCAGAGCTAAACTCATTCCTTAGGGTATTAATTATTGAATGGTACATCTTCTGGAGGTGTTGAATTACAAATCTGTTCTACCATTCAAGTTTTCCTCAAGCCTTTAAATGTCTTCATCAACATTAAGTCAAGGGATATGAGCCTTCCTTTGCTTGTTCTTAGAAGGCTATTCTTTACTCTATACTTCAGCGAATCTGTCAACTAAACAGTTAGTATCCATTGAAACTGTGTGATCTGCAACTAAACCAAGAATCTCTTGTCAATGCATCCATATTGTTACAGTTTTATGTTCCCTCTAACACTATTCCCTACCACTAGTTACATTCCCCCACAAACTCCAAAAATCTGCTTCTGTAGATTAGAACACTAAAGTTCTTTAGAGGTATAATATACCTTGTCATTGGTGACTTGTTGGACATACAAAGGTTGAAGACCGGCTGTAGTTCTAGATGGGTGAAGAGCATGGCTTCTGAGGGACATCATCATTGTCTTGCATGGCATATTTTGCAAAGACTGTCACTGTCAATTCTGTTGACTGTGCGGAATTAATTGCCCCAGGCAGGAATAGACAGGGCAATACTGCAAGGGGCAGGGTTGAGAGAGGCATCTGCCATTAAGAGTGGGGAAACTAAGGTTAAATAAAACCATTAGAGTCTGACAGTTCAGTCTTCTCTATCTCATTAGGGCTCCCCCCCATCTCCACCCCAAGGAACAAGATCACATCCTTTAAATTGGAAAGCCAGATACAGTTACCACCAAGACCAATAGAGAAATTCATCCTTATAATTCAGTTTCTCTAGAACTGCCCCTTGAATTGGGCAGTTATATAAAGGAAGAGAACTGATGGAATATATCCATATTATAAAACAGAGTTCACTAGATTGGCTTACAGGATAGAGGCTGGGTAGTCAGTCCAACATTGACCACCCAAATGCGGGAGCGGACAAAAATCCAGTCCTTGAAGCTGGATTTTTTTAGTAGTCCCAATCTGGTGCTGAAGAAAGACCTGAAGACTCTTGGAGAGTTTTTTGTCTTTAGACCTCTTTGGAAGACCAAAGAAGCTGGAGTCTGGGGTTGGAGAGATGATTTATTTCCTCTTGCAAAGAAGCCAAGTTTGGTTCTCAGCACCCACACACATTGGCTGGTTCTCAACCACCAGTAACAACATTTCTATGAGACCTAGCTACCTCTTCCAGACTCTATAGGCACATGCCTTCAACTACACACATCCAGTTCCCAACACACAGAAATGCACATAGTTAAAATGAAAATGGAAGATACTGGAATCTCTGGCAATGGCAACAGAGAACAGCAAGAAGCCTCTTCCTCACCCAGGCAATCCTTTCTGGGAACTCCCTTACCCAGAGGTGTCTCTTAGTTGATTCCAATTGGCAATCAAGATAATAATAATAATAATAATAATAATAATAATAATAATCTTGATAATATTATGTAGGCTCTTTATAGCATTAGGGTTTCCATGACTGAGTGTTCTCTTCCCAATTGTCACCCATGGGTAGAATAATTTTATGATTTCCTAGGAAGCAGACTGTGACCAAAGTCAACCTTCTGGTTATTCTTTTGAATGATTTGGGTGACAACTACCCCCAGGGTCTGGCTTGTGGAGAGCACACTTTTCAACGCCTCAGCTCACACACTGTGATGTGCTGAAATTCTTTGACTCCCAGTCTTTGAACTGATTGAGGGCATGGTGACACTGACATTTTTGCCTAAGGCTAGTGGTTGAGTCACCCTTTGAAACTAGCAGTTGGGTTATGATCCAAAGATGTCAACTGGCTGGTCACAAAAGTTTCCACAAGGATGTCATTAGGAGAAGTGACTTTCATTACTGGGTCTGGTGAGACAATGGGGCTTTGGAATCACAAGTGCTGTTTACAGCAGTTAAGCTCTGCCTGAGGCAGAGACACAGAACTTAACATTTTCCACATTTCATTTTTTCTTTACTAATTCGATACAAATATTTTAGTGGCATTGTGTTTGCTATGCAGGCATAAGTGCAGGTAGGAAGACAGAGGAGAGAGAAGGGGGTGGGAGGAAGAGGGGTAGGAGGAGGGAGAAGAGGAGGGAACAAGGGCTTTTATTGGTAAACAGAATGGAGACCATGGCCTGTATTATGCAAAAGAGGATAGGTGCTCTAGGGACTTGGGATATCTCCAGGTCAGACAGGGTCACCATGAACAAATAAGAATTTCAGCTGTGTTGCCAAAGACAGCTGTCTTTAATATTACTGTTGAAGAATGGGGAGGATGTGAAGGTTAAGAAGTGCATTAGCAAATGCAGACAGACAAAAAAGTTTGCTTTCAAAGAGGAATGGTCTAGGCTGTAGAAAGTGAGGGAGAAATTTGGGGAAAACATTCTCAGGAAGACACTTGACTTGTAGAAGTTTTGATAACTACAGAAAATAGACAACCACTGGTATTTCTGAGGGGCATGCTATGGTAAGAGCAAGGGACTGACATTTATTTACTTAACCTATGACAGTACAATGTGAAAGGGCTGCTGGATCCTGGTTTAGAGGCCATGGTTCTCAACCTGTGGGTTATGAACCCTTTAGTGATCACCTAAGATCATCTGAAAACACAGATATTTACATTATGATTCATAGCAGTAGCAAAATTACAGTTATAAAGTAGCAACAAAAATAATTTTGTGCTTGGGGGTGTGTGTCACCACAATGTGAGAAACTGTATTAAAGGGTAATAGCATTGGAAAGGTTGAGAACCACTTGTATAGATTAATGAGTGCTAATAATTAATTAGCTCTTTTGGTAATGTATTGCTTATCCTGGGAGAAAGAAAATGAAAAATCTGGTGACCAGAGTATTTATTATTATTCCTGCAAAATATTCAGATAAAACTTTCCTACTTTGCAAAAGCTCATTTATCTAGTGCAAGCAGAGATTATTTGTAGAATTTCTTTAACTATGCTTTTCATTGGTTAAACTGTATTTTAAACCAGTACTTTAAAACCCAGCTTCCTCTTCTGCAAACTGGGGAAAATATGTAAATTCTTTATATAATAAAAGGCAGCATAGAAAAAGTCTATAAAATGTTTCTATTTTGATAATTTCTATTATTAATATTATATATTCCATATTATATATCTATACACTATTTTCTATTTATCTATTTACTTGTCTAGCATGTATTTATCTTCTATCTCTATCATCTATCTATCTATCTATCTATCTATCTATCTATCTATCTATGTCATTTTCATTATAGCTGAAACAATATTCAGTTCTTAGGTTTCCTTGGCTGCAGTTGATACAGAATGAAGTGGAGGAGACAAACCTTAGAGACTATGCTAGAGGATTAGGTGGTTTGCTGTAGCATATGGTATTTATGTAGGTGGTGGTGACTTTGAGGGTATAAGATGTATTTCAAACTCTTGCTGCCAGAAAGGAAAGTCTAAGCAGGAAGGTGGGGGAGGGGAAGAAAAAACCCAACAGTGGGACAGTCTGGGCTCATCAAGGAAGAAACAGGATCCAAACTTGGGATCTTGGCTAGAAGGCAGGGCTTGGGACCAGGGAGTTGAGAAAACCAAGAAAAAGTCCTGATATAGTTTATGTTCCAAATATCTTCCAACAGCTCATGTGACAACAGCTTGGAATCATGGTGGTGCTATCTATTGGAAGACTTTGGAACCTTGAAGAAATGGGTTCTAATGGAGGTCTTTAGACTCTAACCTTGAAGGAGAATGTGAGACCACTCTTACCCTCTCTTCTATTCAAATAGGAGACCTAGCTGACCTCTGCTAGCTTCTGAGATCAGATAAGGTGGATGCAACCAGAATGGTTTGTCTGAACCATTCCTCTCTGTCTTTTGCTCCCTGGCACTCAGGAGCACATGCCTACACCCAGGATAGGTTCTTTTGTCCAAAGCAGTTGAATGAATCAAAAATCAGTTGAAACCTCTAAAGCAGTGGTTCTCAGCCCATGGGATGTGTGTGACCCATTTCCAGGGATCACATATGCGATGTCTTGTATATCGGGTATTTATGTTATGAACATAACAGTAGCAAATATTACAGTTATGAAGAAGTAACTACATAATTTTATAGCTTGGTGTAATCACAACATGAGGAAGTGTATTAAAATGTTGAGGACCACTATTGTAAAGTCATGAGCCAAAATGGACCTGTTCTCATTAGAAGTTGATGATTTCAGGTGCTTGTTAGAGTATCAGAAAGATGACTAAGTCCATTTAAGTTTGGCTAGTGGAGTCAATGCTTCTTCATATGCACAGTGAACTTTTAGACCAGTCACAGCAGCCTTTACTTTCAGAGCTCCCTGATTGCTGAACAGGGATTCCTGGTAAATTCTCTGCTCCTCTTGGTTGATCCTCTGAGATATGCTTAACCTGCCTGGTCTCAGGAACAAGAAGCTACTTCAAGTAGTTCTGATCATCTGATCTGTTTCTTAAAGTAGCTGCTGAGATCCTCCAGGTATGGGAAATAGCTGTTTCCCTGGGAAGTATCTAGGAAGTATGTTTCCATACCTGAGGTATAGGGAATAAGTATGAGACTTCCTAAAGCAAAGGATGTAGTTAAAAATCTAAGTGAAGGAAACAAGATCAGTCGGACGTATAAAAGAGAAAAGGTATCTATCTAGCTGAAGGTTGCTCTAAAAGGCTTATTGAATTTTGTTTTGTAAACATATTTTTTCATTCATTAATTTATTTATTCACTTTATCTCCTGATCACAGTTCCCTTCCTTTCCTCCCAGTCCCACCCTCACACCCTGACTCACATTCTCCTCTTTTCTTGTTCTTGGAGGAGCGCATCCTCCCCCCCCCACACCCAGCAGGACTAAGGGCATTTTCTCCCACTGAGGCCGCAGAAGGCAGACCAGCAAGGAGAAATGAATCCAAAGACAGGCAACAGAGTCAGAGTCAGTCCCTGCTTTAATTTTTAGGGGATCGATATCTAGACCAAGTTACACATCTGCAACATATGTGTACAGGGCTTAGGTCCAGCCCATGCATGTTCTTTGGTTGGTAGTTCAGTTTCTTTGAGCCCCAAGGGCCCATGTCACTTGACTCTGTAGGTCCTCTTGTGATGTGCTTAACCGGTCTGGCTCCTTCAATCCTTCCCCCAACTCTTCCACAAGACTCCCTGAGCTCCACCTAATGTTTAGCTGTGGGTCTCTGCATCTATTTCCATTAGCTGCTGAATGAAGCCACTCATTAGACAGATATGCTATGCTCCTCTCTGCAGGTGTAGCAACATTTCATTAATTGTGTCAGGGGTTGGCATTCTCCTGTGAGATGGGACTCAAGTTGAGCTGGTCATTGGTTGTCCATTCCCTTGATCTCTGCTCCATCTTTATCCCTGAAAACTAGATCAGTGGCTCTCTGTTCTAAGCTCTGAGCTATGTGGACCAGAATGCCAATCTATACTAAAAAAAAAAAAAGTAATTGCTGTAACTTATTCATTCTTTTAGGTCTATTGAGCACTTATAAAATTTAACATACAATTTCAATAAATTAAAAAAAAAACAGTGTTGATAAACTGATATGTAGGGACTTGGCCATCCCTGGGATACTGTATATCTTTTTTCCTTTTGAGATTTAAATTTGGCTTTGATTCACGTACAAAAAATTATCAGATTTGGCCTTTCCTGTTATAACTATCAAAGCATCAGCAATAGCCTCGTTTAGTTTTAAAGGGATTCAACAGGCCTAAGAGAGTTAATGTGAGAACCACCTTGTTATTTACATACATTTTTAACCAAGACATGGGCGAAGTCATTGTTGCCTCAGAATGAGCTTCTTCCAGCCAAGGTCATGACAGTTGCTGGCCTGGAACATGAGGGAAAAGAGAATGAGGTGGCAATAGGGCAGTGGGCTTTGGTCATCATTGTGGGACATTCAGAGGGAAGCTGGGGGCTATGGAAGAGAGGTTCAAGGGTTTCCCCCCAAGGGCCATAGATCTGTAGGACCAGGCCCACAACTTGTCAGTAAGTATGGACTTTGTTAGGGACTGTGTGCTCTGCAGATACATTCCACTGAGATTCCAGCATCTGAAGTAACGGACTGAGCATTAACAGTAAATAGAAGCTAGCAGTAAGACTGGACTGCTGCTTAAAGGATTAGCTTTGTGAAGGGATATTGGACCCAGCCACAGACAAAAGCATTAGCGTTTCAGTTGTACCCTGGTGTGTGAGTTTTGCCAGCAGGGCTGGGGAGATGACTTAGGAGTTAGCACTTGGTCCTACTGAAGACTCAGGTTCGGTTCCTAGTATCATTATGGTGGCTTACAAGCTCCAGTTCCAGAAGATCTTCTGAACTTCAAGAGCATTAGTCACATACATGGTACACGTGCATACATTCAGGCAAAATACATACACATAGCATTTAAATATATATGTAAAATAAAAATAAAAACCACTGTTTTGTAAAGCTTTAAGATTGAAGATACTTTTCCATGATGCTTTCCTGCAGTGGAAATTGCCCAGATAAAGAAGACAGTTTTGGGGTGATGCCAGCTTGTCAACTTTTTCAACTGTCTCCTTGAACTCACTATTCAGTCCACCTTAAAAATTGATATGAACATATGCATGTTTTTATTAGACTCAGAAGGAAGGAGGAAACATATTGGATATAAAAAAAAGTTCCTGTCTAATGCAGACAAAGATCTTGGCATCTAATCAGCTTTATGTTTTGTTTTCCTAAAAATATAGAAGTGGTTCCTACCCAGGCCAAGTAGACAAGACAATTTTATAAAGATAGAAACCAAAGTAAGAGATAGACTTTATGTATTTCCTACTATTTATATATGTATTCATATCTATCAATATGTATGTATTTTTGTATGTATGTGTATGTAACTATTGGCGTATCATCTTATTTTATATAATATATTTATTTTTACTTATTTTACATGTGAAATATAATTGTTACATATTTTCTCTGTATTAAATTGTTTTTGTACCCTCAGGTACACATTTAGGCTTATTTAGGAACAAAGTATTTTTCTAAAATTTCCTACTATCTGGAAGAAGCAATCTTGCAGTGCCCAGTCTGTTGTATTCATGACTTCATTCTGTCTTCTTTATGAAAGTCTACTGCTTGTTATTCAGGTTGAGTTTCCCAGAAGTAGACTGTGAGACACCAAACTGAAACCATCTTAAGGAAAAGCATGCAAGTAGAGCAGGGAAGTAGGACTCTGGAGGAACGGACAAGCTAGATACCCCATCGAGAGAGCCTTGCAGAAGAGTTTAAGTTCATTTATACAGGAGTGCCTTGGGAAGACTATAGACAGATCCTCAGAGTTGTCTACCCAGGGTATAAAAGAGATGCACAATACATCTAGACCCATCAGTCATTTCTTTTTTCTTTTCTTTTTTTTTCTTTTTCTTCTTGGAGACAGGGTATCTCTGTATAGCCCTGGCTGTCCTGGAACTCACTTTGTAGACCAGGCTGTCCTCGAACTCAGAAATCTGCCTGCCTCTGCCTCCCAAGTGCTGGGATTAAAGGCGTGCGTCACCACCGCCTGGCCCATCAGTCATTTCTTAAATACAGTCCTCACTTCCCAATCAGAACAAGGTGAAGATAGAGGATGGTGATGCCTACCATTTCTGATTTGTCTCATAGCCAAACAATTTCTTACTGATTTCCACAGTTCTTCCAACAGAGAGGTGGCAGGTGCTATCGTGGCCATCAGGAAGCTTGAGTTCATAGAGATGGAGAGATTGAAAGTGGTTATGTAGAATGTTTTGATGTTGTCCAGTGGTGAAATAAAGCCACTGGGATTTGGTCCAACACTGATTACTCTGCTGAACCCTTGCCTGCCTGCCTCCTGCCTCCACAGGACCTGTTTCATCTGTGTGCAATGTGTTCCTTTCCCTCCATCCTGCCCTTTCCTTTTTGGTTCTCTCAGTACTACCTTGTATGTAAGAGCATCTCCACTATGACTTCTCCTTCATCCGTTGGCTCCTGGAATATCCCACACATACCTCTATTATGCTATTGTCAGAGATGTTTTTGCTGTATGTGATCTATCAGTCATATCTGACTCCTCCCAGTCAGAACACTGGGCCCATTAAATAGGCTTTAGTTAATATTGAGTAAATGAATGAAAAGAACTTCAAGGCTGCCATCCCTGTCTCCCGAGTTCCGTCATTTGTCTTGAATAATAATTACATACATGCTAATTCTCTTCATCAGTCATATGTAAGGTCAAGAATAATGTTAGATTCCCCATGATAGGGATTAGTGTGAGCTTTGAGCAAGTGTGGGGGCTCAGGTGATGATGCTAATTGCAGTTCATGAGACAATCTTTCAATACTGACCTATCAGCTACTTGACCAGACAGTACTGGTATAGGGAGGAGTCTTCAGATTCTCCTCTTGTTCATAGCTGCTCCATTGTGGGTTGTGGCTACATTGTTTTATAACACTCATTCAAATGATGGCTAAAATGTTGGGATGCCGCAGGACTACATGAATATATAATCCCCAGTTTCTTTTTGTTCTTATTCATTTAAATGTATCTTGAGGTTCCCCCTCATTGCTGGGGGGAAATCTTGACATATCAGAATTAATCAATGCCCCTTGAAGCACCCGTAGACTCATAGCTTGACATCTCATCTATCATGCTTTCTCTAAGCTTTCTAAGGCCCATTAGGATTGGGGAGTTGCAAGAAGATCAGAACAGGCTGGGAAAGAAAATCCTCCTTGGGACTCACTGAGTGAATCCAAAAATATTTCATACATAGCAGCACTTGAGGCCCTGGGCTTATTCCTGTTCATGTTGCTAGCACATGATGTATGCTTCAGCCACGAAACGCCTGCTTGCATCTATATTGGTACCCGATCTCTTCAGGTCTAAATCACTAAAGTGGAAAATAACCCCTCTGGGCTGTAACATGCAAAAGAAGATTTTTGGATTGGAAATCGTTTTGTAAGCCCTTAGAAATTTTACTTTGTCTAGACACAAGGCAATAAAAAGGAGAGGAATCATCAGAGATGATAATAAGAAAGCACGTGCTAAGGATATACTTCTTGCAGAGCCTTGATTGCTTTTTAGAAGCGCATTCTAGCCTGATTTCTCTAACCCTGTTATCTTCTGTAAACTCTCCATCCAGTCTTTTTCTTATTACTGGCCCAGGGTAGAAAGTATTGACAGTTGTGGGCAAAGTTATCACTAAAGCAAAATAGTAAATAAATGATCAGAAGAATCATGGGAGTACTGATCTATCAGCTACTTGACCATACAGTACTGGTATAGGGTGGAGTCTTCAGATTCTCCTCTTGTTCATAGCTGCTCCATTGTGGGTTGTGGCTACACTCATGGGAGTGCTCTTGGGAGACACAATGGAGGTGAAATATATATCCTTGAAATATATACTGATCTATCAGCTACTGCTCATGGGAGACACAATGGAGGTGAAATATATATCCTTGAAATACACTTTCTATGTTTCTCTATATGTTACTATATCAATATATGTATATTAGGAATATTTTTCCATGTCTTTACAATATTCTTGGACATTGTGTTAATTGAAGCCAGTTTGGGCTGGGCTACCTGTCCTTCATAATAAGTTATGCACCTGTCATATAAATGTACAATAAGAGAAAGGGCCATAGAGCATTCTTACATGCTTACCACATGTCCCATGATGGAAGAGTGTCTCAAAGATAACAAGTAATTAAGTACTTGGTACAGACTAGTCTTTGAAGTAGCCTCTTTAGGTCTTTCTCTTATCCTGTTTTGCCATCTTAACTCTATCTTCTACAAATTTATCCTTTTGTGTAATCAAGGACTATATATTGGGTACATAGTAAATCCTCATAACTGACTCTGTAATAGGATTTTTTTTTAAATGTGGCATCTTGGTTACTCTTATATTACTGTGATGAAACACTATGACCAAGCCAACTTGTAAAAGAAATCATTTCATTGAATCTTGCTTATAGCTTCAGAGGGTTAGTCTATGGCCATCACAGCAGGGAGGGTGGCAGCAGGCAGGCAGCAAGGTGCTGGAACTGTAGCTAAGAGCTTACATTCTGATCTGCAGGAAGTGGTCAGAGTGCAGACTAGACTTGGCTTGGGTCTTTGAAATCTCAAAGTGACTACCCTCAGTGAATCACCTATTCCAATAAGACCACACCTCCTAACCTGGTCCTTCTGAAACAGTACCACCAACTGAGAGCCAAACATTCAAATATACGAGTATAGGGGAACCATTCTTATTCAAACCAACACAGTTGGTTTTTTGTAACATGCACCAAATAAAAATTTACTGATTATCCCATATTCTCTAAAATTTGTATCATATTTATGTATTTATTTAATATTTATTTATTTATTGTGTGCACACATGTATATTTATATGGAGCTCAGTGGAGGTCAGAGGACAACTTGTAGCTTATCTCCTCCCACTATGTGGGAGATCCAACTCAGGTTATCAAGATTGGTGGAAATCACCCTTTGCCTACTGAGCCGCATTTCTGATCCTATTTTTTTTTTATGACCCTGTAGCTGTCTCTATGGGGAGAGGCTCCCACGGATGAATCAATGTATTTAGAAGGGCTAAGGCACACAGGACTAATAAAGTCTCTGTAAATAAGGTCTCTAACTAACAGGCTTGCGTGGAAAATGTGTTTAAGACAAATGATCCTTAGTATTGGATTGAGTGCTGCTTTTATGGGAAAGCAGTAGGTTGTCTGTGGGCTGGTTTGTTCAGGATGAGGCAAGCTGTGTTCAAAGTACACATTGGTCATTATCCTGGAAGCTGGGGAGATGGGTGATTTATGCTTTTGTTATCCATGTTGAACTGATAAAATGCACCTCAAATATATTGACTAGAAATCATCCTCAGAAGGATAAGGAAGCCCATGATTTTCAGAAATAAGTTCTCAAGCAAGATTAAGCAAACTCAGCCTAAGGGCTTGTTGTGCAATGTTCCTTTGGTAAGTATTTCTAGTTTTGTGCCCTGGAGTAATAGCAGAAAGTCTCCAATAGTCATTAATGTGTCTCATGACAAATATGTACCAGTTTTGTTTCTGTTACTTATTACTTTAGTGATCTTGGACAAGTTATTTAATCTTTGAAATTTCAGTTTCCTTGTGTTGAATATATAGACAATAATATCTAATTTATAGAATTTTTGTGAGGTTTACATGAGGTTGTTTAGTCTTAAGTGTCTGGTTATATGAAAGTCTTTAGACTTTCACAGTAATAATAACAAATATTCACTTTGTACTTTCTGTTTACCAGCATAGTTTCAAATATTTCATATGCATTAACTCAACTTAATAGTAAAACCTGTAACACACAATATCTTTGTTTTAATCATGAAGGTAAAGAACTCAAGACAAAAGGAGACTTTACTAATTTGCCTAAATTCCTGTAAGCTAGTAGTTTTGTACATGGGACTCAAACTTTGAAGCCTGCTTTAGAGGGCATAGCTTTTACTATAATGAAATTCTTAGAATGAAGTCAAAGGGAAACAAATTTGTTACTTAGTAAATAATAACAGGACGCCTCATTTAGCTTTAGAAGAAAAGTTGATGTTAAATGAATGTGTAAGGGGAGTAGGTGGACATCTTGTTCCAGGCTCAGAATCTTAAATGTGTGTGTGTGTGTGTGTGTGTGTGTGTGTGTGTGTGTGTGTGTGTGTGTGTATGAAGTCAGATTCACAAAGTGCAGAAGATGAAACTAGAAACATACTCTGTTCTTATCCTACTGACTGACAATGAGTTAAGGAGCGGCTAGAGATGAGAAGAAGGCTACGTCTCCAGCACACCGTTTGGAGACCTAGATCTAGAATTTCTTTGTGGTCTAAGTTGGTGGTTCCTTTTGTTTATACTAATTTGACTTGGGCTACTATTACTGCCAATAGAAAGTTGACAGTTGTCATCGATTGGAATACTGTTTTACTTTAGGTATGAGAAGATGAAGGTGTGACTTAGAGCAGCTGTGGTATAGATGAAGACTGCAAGATAAGAGACTGATAGAGCACTGAGAAATTATTATTGAGAATTAGATCTTCACCGTTTACAATCCTCTGAAGGTTGTCAATCAAAGAGACATTCCTTCTTTTGGCTGAGAGGTGCATTCTTGATAAATTAAATAAAATTTGAGTTTTACTGTGACTCCAGTATGGAAAAAATGTTTCTTGTCTATTCATTTCAGTGGCAAGACTTATGTGTCTTTTAAGACAGTCATTAGACTTCTGGGATTCTTTGTTTAATATACCACTCTTCAAGTCTGTGAATAATCCATTTCATTACAATAAGATTTTTTAAATAATTAGGTAATTATTATAATTACAGTTAATAATTTTAGGGGATATTGAAATAATCCAGGAAGTTAGATGTTGCAATTGACCTACCACAACGTCAAACTAGTAGCTTTCATGAAAAGCAGAGAATTTGCTGTTTTGAGATATATACAATACTTGAATGAATCAGGTTCTTTCATATGGCCTTTATTCGGGCACAGTAAGAAAGAAAAACAGCTGAGTTTAAAACTGGTTGAAATGAAAATGATGCCTGGACACTTTAAGAATAGCTATAGACCACATAAATAAGACAAGAGAGGCAAGGAAGAGCTCTAAAAGGCGTGAAAGCATTGGCAAGTTGAAATGCTCATCGCATTAAATGAAATAATCCAGACACAGAAGGAAAATAGTATGTATGTCCTTCCATATGAGGAATTTCAATTTAAGATGTATAAGACATGAAGACAGAAGTGGGGAGAAGTGAGGGAGAAGGGGGCTGAGTGACGATGATGGGAAAATAAGAAGGCAAACATCAAATTTTCGCTGATGTAAGGATGCTAGACTTAGCTACATATTTAAATACAGGAGGGATGTGTTATGCAGGAAGAGACCAGCGAATATATAAAAATGTCACAAGGAAACTCACTATTCCATACACTAGGTACAGAAAATTAATAAAAAAACAAAAGGAGGAGGAAGAGAATTAAGAAATTGACAGGACAAACTGGTTTAGAAACCCATGGCTAATGGAATGGCACTTTGGGAAGATACCTTTTCTAAGTACCTCCCATGGAAAATTAAAGCCTACATCCATAATTTCTATTTCTTGATCTCCAACTTAGGGGACAGTAAGGAGCCCAGGTATATTTTATCCTTAAAAGAGAATTATTCTAATGACCTTCTGTACAACTGATATCCATGAGAAAAGAGACCTGATCTGGAGACCCTTTAGCAAGAAGAGGCTGGAGACCTGTTTTTTCTTCCTTGCTGCATTTGAGCATTTCTGTTCCTACTCTGACGGACAGGTGGGTGGATGGGACAGCAAGAACGCCTGATGTAAAAAGAGGGCCCAGCTTAGGAAGCTTCTCTGGTGTCTCTGGAGATTCCAAGTGAGCTAGACAGTGTTAATGAGGGAAGGTACCCTATCTCAACAATCCACAGCTTGTCAGACACTTTCTATATCCTAGAAAAATAGTGGATTCATTGCAAGTCCATTCCTAGGGGAGTTTCTCTGTGCCCACAAGGCCCACAACTGACTCCTCTCTCCAACTGAGCTACTCAGTGGCCCATAACCTCAAGTGGCAGTAGCAGGGACAGGTAGGAGCCTCTGTAACTTCACATAAACCAAACTGATGAACATAATCCTGCAAGGCTCAGAACATTAACCTGCCACTGAATCACAGCTCAGAATCAAAGACTATGAGTATGCTAAATCCAAACAAAGTCATAAAACAAGACACAGATTCTCCTAACACAATAGAGAAATGCCTGGGGTAAGACAATACATCAGTTATAGCAAGAATTAAGAAAATCACAACTTGTATGAGGAAAGATAGTTAATTCTCAATGACAATGAAATGAATCACATTTGGAATATCTGTCAAGGGTTTTAAAGAAGCCACATAAAAATGATTCAACAACCAATGACAAATTATCTGGAAATAAATTTTAAAAAAGGAAAAATTCTTCTCGAAGCAAAATGTTTTTTTTTTTTTTTGCAGATTTTTCAGAAAAGAAATGAAATAGAATTATAAAACTCAAAAGTAGAATATCAGACATAAACACTGTTATATTTGTACTTACTTTTAGCTGAATGGGGTTTTGTCTGCATGTGTGTGCTTGATTAATATAGAGACCAGAAAAAGTGTGTCTCTGATTGGAGTTAGAGACACAATGTTGTGAGATGCCATTCAGGTGCTGGGAATCAAACCCCAGTTCTCTGGAAGAGAAGCTAGAATTCTTTTTTTTTTTAATTTATTAGGTATTTTCTTCATTTACATTTCCAATGCTATCCCAAAAGTCCCTCATATCCTCCCCCCCCACACTCCCCTACCCACCCACTCCCACTTCTTGGCCCTGGCATTCCCCTGTACTGAGCCATATAAAGTTTCCAAGACCAAGGGGCCTCTCTTTCCACTCATGGCTGACTAGGCCATCTTCTGATACATATGCAGCTAGAGCTCTGGGCGGTACTGAGTACTTCATATTGTTGTTCCACCTATAAGGTTGCAGATCCCTTTAGCTCCTTGGGTACTTTCTCTAGCTCCTCCATTGGGGGCCCTGTGATCCATCCAATAACTGACTGTGAGCATCCACTTATGTGTTTGCTAGGCCTCGGCATAGTCTCACAAGAGAGAGTTATATCTGGGTCCTTTCAGCAAAATCTTGCTAGTGTGTGCAATGGTGTCAGATTTTGGAGGCTGATTATGGGATGGATCCCTGGGTATGGCAGTCTCTAGATGGTCCATCCTTTCTTCTCAGCTCCAAATTTTGTCTCTGTAACTCCTTCCATGGGAGTTTTGTTCCCAATTCTAAGAAGGGGCAAAGTGTCCACACTTTGGTCTTTGTTCTTCTTGAGTTTCATGTGTTTTGCAATTGTATCTTGTATCTTCGGTATTCTAAATTTCTTTTTTTTTTTTTTTCCATTTTTTATTAGGTATTTAACTCATTTACATTTCCAATGCTATACCAAAAGTCCCCCATATCCACCCACCCCCACTCCCCTGCCCACCCACTCCCCCTTTTTGGCCCTGGTATTCCCCTGTACTGGGGCATATAAAGTTTGCAAGTCCAATGGGCCTCTCTTTCCAGTGATGGCCGACTAGGCCATCTTTTGATATATATGCAGCTAGAGTCAAGAGCTCCGGGGTACTGGTTAGCTCATAATGTTGTTCCACCTATAGGGTTGCAGATCCCTTTAGCTCCTTGGCTACTTTCTCTAGCTCCTCCATTGGGAGCCCTATGATCCATCCATTAGCTGACTGTGAGCATCCACTTCTGTGTTTGCTGGGCCCCGGCATAGTCTCACAAGAGACAGCTACATCTGTGTCCTTTCAATAAAATCTTGCTAGTGTATGCAATGGTGTCAGCGTTTGGATGCTGATTATGGGGTGGATCCCTGGCTATGGCAGTCTCTACATGGTCCATCCTTTCATCTCAGCTCCAAACTCCGTCTCTGTAACTCCTTCCATGGGTGTTTTGTTCCCAAATCTAAGGAGGGGCATAGTGTCCACACTTCAGTCTTCATTCTCCTTGAGTTTCATGTGTTTAGCAAATTATATCTTATATCTTGGGTATCCTAGGTTTGGGGCTAATATCCACTTATCAGTGAATACATATTGTGTGAGTTTCTTTGTGAATGTGTTACCTCACTCAGGATGATGCCCTCCAGGTCCATCCATTTGGCTAGGAATTTCATAAATTCATTCTTTTTAATAGCTGAGTAGTACTCCATTGTGTAGATGTACCACATTTTCTGTATCCATTCCTCTGTTGAGGGGCATCTAGGTTCTTTCCAGCTTCTGGCTATTATAAATAAGGCTGCTATGAACATAGTGGAGCATGTGTCCTTCTTACCTGTTGGGGCATCTTCTGGATATATGCCCAGGAGAGGTATTGCTGGATCCTCCGGTAGTACTATGTCCAGTTTTCTGAGGAACCGCCAGACTGATTTCCAGAGTGGTTGTACAAGCCTGCACTCCCACCAACAATGGAGGAGTGTTCCTCTTTCTCCACATCCTCGCCAGCATCTGCTGTCACCTGAATTTTTGATCTTAGCCATTCTGACTGGTGTGAGGTGGAATCTCAGGGTTGTTTTGATTTGCATTTCCCTGATGATTAAGGATGTTGAACATTTTTTCAAGTGCTTCTCTGCCATTCGGTATTCCTCAGGTGAGAATTCTTTGTTCAGTTCTGAGCCCCATTTTTTAATGGGGTTATTTGATTTTCTGAAGTCCACCTTCTTGAGTTCTTTATATATGTTGGATATTAGTCCCCTATCTGATTTAGGATAGGTAAAGATCCTTTCCCAATCTGTTGGTGGTCTTTTTGTCTTATTGACGGTGTCTTTTGCCTTGCAGAAACTTTGGAGTTTCATTAGGTCCCATTTGTCGATTCTCGATCTTATAGCACAAGCCATTGCTGTTCTGTTCAGGAATTTTCCCCCTGTACCCATATCTTCGAGGCTTTTCCCCACATTCTCCTCTATAAGTTTCACTGTCTCTGGTTTTATGTGGAGTTCCTTGATCCACTTAGATTTGACCTTAGTACAAGGAGATAGGAATGGATCAATTCACATTCTTCTACATGATAACTGCCAGTTGTGCCAGCACCATTTGTTGAAAATGCTGTCTTTTTTCCACTGAATGGTTTTAGCTCCCTTGTCAAAGATTAAGTGACCATAGGTATGTGGGTTCATTTCTGGGTCTTCAATTCTATTCCACTGGTCTACTTGTCTGTCGCTATACCAGTACCATGCAGTTTTTATCACAATTGCTCTGTAGTACAGCTTTAGGTCAGGCATGGTGATTCCACCAGAGGTTCTTTTATCATTGAGAAGAGTTTTTGCTATCCTAGGTTTTTTGTTGTTCCAGATGAATTTGCAAATTGCCCTTTCTAATTCGTTGAAGAATTGAGTTGGAATTTTGATAGGGATTACATTGAATCTGTAAATTACTTTTGGCAAGATAGCCATTTCGACTACATTAATCCTGCCAATCCATGAGCATGGGAGATCTTTCCATCTTCTGAGATCTTCTTTAATTTCATTCTTCAGAAACTTGAAGTTCTTTTCATACAGATCTTTCACTTCCTTAGTTAGAGTTCACGCCAAGGTATTTTATATTATTTGTGACTATTGTGAAGGGTGTTGTTTCCCTATTTTCTTTCTCAGCCTGTTTATCCTTTGTGTAGAGAAAGGTCATTGAGTTGTTTGAATTAATTTTATATCCAGCTACTTCACTGAAGCTGTTTATCAGGCTTAGGAGTTCTCTGGTGGAATTTTTAGGGTCATTTATATATACTACCATATCATCTGCAAAAAGTGTTATTTTGACTTCTTCCTTTCCAATTTGTATCCCCTTGATCTCCTTTTGTTGTCTAATTGCTCTGGCTAGGACTTCAAGTACAATGTTGAATAGGTAGGGAGAGAGTGGACAGCCTTGTCTAGTCCCTGATTTTAGTGGGATTGCTTCCAGCTTCTCACCATTTACTTTGATGTTGGCTACTGGTTTGCTGTAGATTGCTTTTATCATGTGTAGATATGGGCCTCGAATTCCTGATCTTTCCAAGACTTTTATCATGAATGGGTGTTGGATTTTGTCAAATGCTTTCTCAGCATCTAACAAGATGATCATGTGTCTTTTGTCTTTGAGTTTGCTTATATAGTGGATTACGTTGATGGATTTCCATATATTAAACCATCCCTAAATCCCTGGATTGAAACCTACTTGGTCAGGATGGATGATTGTTTTGATGTGTTTTTGGATTCAGTTAGCAAGAATTTTATTGAGTATTTTTGCATCGATATTCATAAGGGAAATTGGTCTGAAGTTCTCTATCTTTGTTGGGTCTTTCTGTGGTTTAGGTATCAGAGTAATTGTGGCTTCATAGAATGAATTGGGTAGAGCACCTTCTGCTTCTATTTTATGGAATAGTTTGTGAAGACCTGGAATTAGATCTTCTTTGAAGGTCTGATAGAACTCTGCATTAAACCCATCTGGTCCTGGGCTTTTTTTGGTTGGGAGACTATTAATGACTGAGAAGTTAGTAATCTTTTTTTTTTTTTTTTTTAACTGTATAGCTACTTTTTTTTTCATAGGTATATAAACGATTTATTAACAGCAAGGCTGGGAGACTCATTTCTTCTTGGATATACCCACAGTATGGCCCCTGCAGCCAGTGATCTTGGTGTGCTGACCGCAGACACGAAGGTCCCAAAAATGCACAGCCCTCTATGGGCTCGAATTTTCTTCAGCCGCTCCAGGTCCTCATGCAGAAGCTAGTATTCTTAACTACCAAGTCTTCTCACCAGTCCACAAAAACCCTTAGAAAACAACACTGTCAAATTAAACATGAGGATTTGGAGTTTAAGATCATTGTCATGTACAAAGCAAGTTGGAGTCCAGTCTGAGGAAATCAGAATATTATCCAGTACACAAACCAAATCAAAATCTAAGGTAGCTAATGAACATGAACTTGATAAATAGTTTGTGCTAGGTGCTTTTTCACATGTACGTGTGTGTGTGTGTGTGTGTGTGTGTGTGTGTGTGTGTGTGTGTCTATACAACACTTTTGTCAAACACATGGCTTTGCATTGGCAGGTAAGTCCTCTAATGTTAAGTTGCAGCCAAAAGAATGTTCTTGGAAGCAGTCTGAATGAGATTGAGTATATCTCATAGGGAGACAGTAATTTGAATGGTAGTAAATTGTCCATCTGAGATCACAAGAAAGAAGCACCAAGTCCTTCAAGTATTAAAGGAAACACCTGTCAAGGGCTCCTGTCATTACATCCTCTAAGAATAACCTCTACAGGGAAGGATAAGACCCCAGGGCATCTCCGGAGAGAGGGAATTGAGAGTAACTTTAAAACATGGATCTATTATTAAATACCAGCTAAAGATTATCCTTAAATCACGGGGAGATGTTTTTAAAAACTTGGTAATGACAAGAGAAAAAAAAAACAGCAAAAATCAGAAGTATGAGGACATGTGACACACTAGACTCATTATGAGTTTAACAGATCAGTCGCGATGAAAGCAATAATTCTCTTGTTCTGAACACAGCAAGCAAAGGCTGAGATTGGCAAAGTAGAAAATAATATGCAACACTGAGGCACTGTTTAGAAGAAATTCACTTCAAACTCAATGATACATTATTTTAAAAGTGAAAGAATGGAAAAAGTTTCTGTGTAAACATTAAACTAAAAAAGTGAATGGATATATTGATGTGTAATAACAGGCTTCAGAGCAAGAAACATTGCTAGGGAAAAATATTCACTACTTAATGATAAAAGAGACCAATTCATTAGGAAGATATGGTGACTTTCACTGTGTATAAAATGTACAACAGATCTTACAAATACATGGCATAGAGTTGGAAGAAGAAATAGATAAGTACTAAATTATAGTTCAAGACCTTAACATCTGCTCTTGGTAATGAGAAAAATGTGTTAATAGAATTATATAGAGCAAAAAAAGGATATAGAATACACAACCAATAGTGTCTATCCCTGTATCATCTATCTATCTATCTATCTATCTATCTATCTATCTATCTATCTATCTATCTATCTATCTATCTTTATAAATAGATAATATATGCAGCTAGTCAACATGCTACATCAAGCCTGTAAAATGAACTCTAACACATTTATAAGAATTGAAATCATCCAAGGCATGCTCCTAGATCACAATTACTAGCTAGGGATACACAGCAGACAGTCAATAGGAAAATCATTAAATATGAGGTAAGTACTTGACACATTTCTAAATATATCATTTTTCAAAAAGGAAAGTTCAAAGGAAATATAAAATATATTAATCCAAATTAGATAGAAATATTATAGTATCCCTTATAATACTATATAGTGCATATAAAGATATGTGGTACATTAGATTTATAAGCTTTTTGTATTAGCAGTTTCGAGTGGTAAAATCTAGTGCATTAAATGCAATGAAACGATGTGTATTGGTGGTCCTTGAGTGCGTGTTTGATTTAGTGATTTATTAGAAGTATGTATAGAATTTAGGAATTATTATGTACATAGTCATGGTTTATTGTGATGAAAAGGTCTTAAGTAAAATTAGTAAAGAGAAAAAATAATGGATGAAAGTCTAGAGGTATGAGACAAAAGCTTTAAGGACATGCCTACGATTAGAGGGACACAGTATGTGCTTAATTTATCCAGCAATAAACTGTGAAATGTAGTCAAGTGTTATCTTGCCTGACCCCAGGAGTCCAAGGCTCTCTTGGGGCAAGTCATGGAGGCAGCTCCCCAGCCCCAGGAGAAAGACAGTAGTTCATCACAAATGGCATTGTTTGCACAAAGTGACTAGATAAACTGGCACAGTGTGTTTCAAAGTCCCAAGAGCTCAGAACATTCTCAACAGTTATTACAAAATCAACCCCCAAGAGCTGGTGACAGCCATACCACAATAGGGGGTTTTAATGAAGTGTGTGAAGTTTAAGCAACTCAAGCTTATTCAGTTAACTCTTTCCTACACAGAGGGAAAGAATTTGAATCACTATTGTAAATTCCCATGTAAGGAGATTAGGGGAAAACAACAAAATAAAATAGAAGAAAGGAAACAGAGAACACAGTAGAATCCACTGAAATTTAAAACAAGAATTGAGGGCCCAGGGCTGTGGCTCAGTGGTAGGTTAAGGCTAACATCTACAAGCCCTGCCTGATCCTCAGTACTGCAAAATAAAAATGGATGAAGGTACTGCAAACAACAAAGAAAACAAAGAACTCACAATGAACTGAAATCAGATTCTCCAAGAAAGTCAACAGAATGAAGGAATCCCTACAAATACTGATGAAGCATCTAAAGGCAATAGGCATTCCTGACACCAGAGGCACCAGGAAAGGCCCTGCAGTTATTGAGATATTAGGCAGGACACTTGAAGAAACCTTATGATCCTAAGTTGTTCAACAGCTAAAAACAAATTCCAAACTAAAAACCAGTTCCCAAAACCCTGGACATCACCAAAACTTAATCAAGATGAGAGATGGTCAGTCTGCTTTCAAGTCACTGAAAAATTGCATTTCTAGTAAAAAAAAAAAAAAAAAGACTAAAGATAAAGGAATCACTAAGCCAGAGTGATTTCAGTTCAAGATAATACAAAACACTGAAAGGTGGATTAACACCAATTAAAATATTTTATTATTTTTTGAGAATTTAATACAATCATTTTGGTAATTTTCATATCCTAATGTCCCCTTTAACTCCCCCCAGATCCACACACCTCCCTGCCAACCCCCAGCTCCATCTATGTCCTTTTTCAAAAGAAACCTATTTATCTGAGTGTGGGGTCATCCACAGAAGTATGTTTGATCTACCATGCTCCGTATCTTTAAAGAAAATGGACTCACCCGGCTCCTGGAGCCATCAACTGTCTTTTCCTCCTTGCCCTGTAAATATTACAGTCTTTGCACACCCTCTTCTGTACTGATCCAGGAGCCTTGGGGACGGGTGTGCTAAAGATAGCCCATTTGTGGCTGGGCACTTCAAAGTTGCTTTTCTCTTCAGTTTGAGCAGCTGTGAGTTTCTGTGTTAACCACTACCCGCTGCACAAACTTCAGAAACTTCTCTGATATGGTCTGATAAGTGCACCAATCTACAGGCAGAAAGACACAAATCCAGAGTAGTTTGGTACTATGTTGATTTAGCAAAAGAATAGTAGTTAGGTTCCCCTTTTTGGCCTGTGAGCTCCCTTACCATGCATTATTGACCAAATTTTCAGTAACAGACCCATGTTTCCTCCTCTGGAGTGGCCTTTATTTCTTTAATTATTACTGTTGCTTGCATATATTTTCACATATATTGCACACATGCATATATTGCAACACGCACATGTATGTATATTACATACACAGACATATATGTGGAAGTAATATAAATTTACAAATGAGTCCATTTAGTCTTGCTTACATGTTTATGTTTTCAGTGCTAACTACTTGGTTAGATCTGGGGACGACTATTCCTCTCTTAGCAGTATTTAGGGGTGAGGAGAAGGCAGTTAGGGTAGACTCAGTAGGCAAGGCCAGAGCACATAGTGTGGAGGCCTTGCTGGGTCTGGAGGATGGATTTGTCACATGCAGCTGTAGGGAGCAGAGGTGATTTACCTGTGTTTCTATGCTACAAGGCTAGAGGGTCCCAGGTAGGGAAGAGTCTTCGATCTGATAAGTCCCTAAAGGGGTGGGAGGGGCTAGGAGGAGGTCATATTAATTTGTTTTCTTATTTTAAACCTATTGTCTGTGTTATTCATGCATCTGAACTTGCAGGTATATGAATGTTTGCTCGTGTATACATGGACCAATTAGATGTCTTCCTCAATCACTCTACACCTGATTTTATTTATGTATTAAGTTTTTATTTTCTCATGTGTGTGGTATGTCTAGATATATGTGTGGGTGCTCATATGTGAGGGGTACATGTGTATTTGTGTCTATATGCATATGGATGCCTGTATTGGCTAGGTTTAGTCAATTTGACACAAGCTAGGGTCATCTGGGAATAGGAAAATTCAACTGAGAAAATGCTTACATCAGATTGGCCGGTGGCAAGTCTGTATGGCCACTTTCTTGATTAATGATTAATATGGTGCCCCAGCTCACTGTGGGTGGTGCTTCCCTGACAGCAAGCTTCCCTCAAAGATGGGCTGCAATCCAGACTTGCAAACCCTTTTCTCCCCCAAATTGCTTTTGGTTGTGGTTTTCATAATAATCCTAAAAAGCAAACTAGGATAGGATGTGAAGTTGACATCAGGGATCTTCCGTAATCATTCTTCCAACCAGAATCTCTCACCGATCCCAGAGCTCTCTGATTTGGCTAGTCTCAGTAAAGAGATTGCTCTGGAAATTCCACTGTCTCTGATTTCCAGTGCAACAGTGATGTCACATGCAGAAGACATTTCCTCAGGTTTCCAGTATGCTAAGGATCCCAGTTCACCCAAGTGCACCTGTAGACTTAATATCATTTCTATCAGTATCTCAGCAATTACCATGTGCACACAGATGCACTCATTATACAAGTTATATGGAAAATGATAAACCTGAGTTGTCCATTGCATCTTCCCATCATTTCATAAGTTCTTAAGACCAGAATTCAAGTCCACATGCATGCACAGCAAGCACTTTAAATATGGAATCATCTACCCATCCACTTAATTGTATTTCTTTTTGAGACACAGTCTCTCACTATTGAACCTGGAGCTTGCCTTTTCTCCTTTTTCCTTTCCTTTCCTTTCCTTTCCTTTCCTTTCCTTTCCTTTCCTTTCCTTTCCTTTCCTTTCCTTTCCTTTCCCTTTTCCTTTTTCTTTTCCTTTTCCTTTTTCTTCTTTTCCTTTTTCTTCTTTTCCTTTTTCTTCTTTTCCTTTTCCTTCTCCTTTTTTCCTTTTTCCTTTTTCCTTTTCCTCTTTCCTCTTTCTTTCCTCTTTCCTCTTTTTCCTCTTTCTTCTTTTCTCCCTTTCCCTTCCCTTCCCTTCCCTTCCCTTCCCTTCCCTTCCCTTCCCTTCCCTTCCCTTCCCTTCCCTTCCCTTCCCTTCCCTTCCCTTTTTCCTTTCCTTTCCTTTCCTTTTTCCTTTCCCCTTTCCTTTCCTTTCCTTTCCTTTCCTTTCCTTTCCTTTCCTTTCCTTTCCTTTCCTTTCCTTTCCTTTCCTTTCCTCTCCTTTTTCCTTTCCCTTCCCTTCCCCTCCCCTCCCCTCCTCTCCTCTCACCTCCCCTCACCTCACCTCACCTCCACAAACCCTTCACCCCATCACCCTCTCCTCCTCCCCTGTGCCTCTATTAGAGTGCTCCTCCACACACTCACCCACACCTGCTTCGCTGCTCTAGTATCCCCCTTCGCTGAGGCATCAAGCCTCCCTCCCCTCCCATTGATGCTAGATAAGGCCATCCTTTGATACATATGTATCTGGAGCCATGGGTACTCTTTAGTTGGTGGTTTAGTCCCTGAGAGCTCTATGTGGTCCAGTTAGTTGATATTGTTCTTCCTATGAGATTGTGATCTCATTCACCTCGTTCAGTCCTTCACCTAGCTCTTTCATTTCAGTCCCTGGGATCAGTCTGATAGTTGGCTGGGAGTATCTGCATCTATATTGGTCAGATGCATTTGAACCTCTCAGGGAACAGCCAGACCAGGCTCTTGTCAGCAAGCACTTCTTGGCATCATCGGTAGTGTGGAAGGCTTCCCTTTCAACCTTGGTGTGAGGCTCACAGGTGAGTCACTACCACAGCTGGCATTTGCTTCTGTGTTGGGATTTCAAATTCAGGCCCACATGCATACACAAACATCAGCGTCAACCACACCAGTTGTTTTTTCAATTCCATATGTAAAAGTATTTTAATACAAATGTTGAAAGCATGTCAAATATTTTATGACACATTAAGTTTTTTGACCATTTTTACACTCCTATTTTTTAGTTGTTCTCATAACCTAATACCAATGGAGCCCTTCCTCTCAACAAGACTCCCTCCTAATATCATGTATTCTTTTTGTGTGTGGTTTACTGAGTTGAATTAAAGTTTCATGCAGGAGGGTGGGTGGGAGGCTACTTACTAGAAGAAGGGCATCTTATCAACAGAGACACCGTGGAAGAATAGGGCACCTCCTCCAACCAGCTGTTAACTGAAAATAGTCTTTCAGGGACAGGTAGGATTCATAATTGCCACTTGATCCAAACTCTCTTAACAGTTGCTTTGTGGACACAGATAAGCTCATTCTAAAAGTTATATGGCAAATAATGGACCTGTAAAATTGTATGAAATATTAAAACTAGGAAACTCAAAACAGTTGCCAGATCTATTAATTTTATATAGGCTCTAGCAATCCTAGTTGTGTGGGATTGGTGGTGAAATTAGAACAAAATAAGGAACAGAGAATTAGAAACAAACTACTAAATACGGACAGAACAGAAGTGAGACATCTCTACATTTCTTCTGCCTGGCACATGCTTGAAGACTATGCTAAACTCAGCCTTCCGAACCACTGCAGCACATTGGCTTTAATCAACACAACTAAATGACCAGTAACTTGGTACATCCTTACCATTCAATATGCATTCTTCATGATAGGGAGTTGTCTAGGAGTTTACTTTTTAAGTCTCTACAGGCATGTCATGATGAGTAGTTTGCTGCTGTTGAACATCCTCTGGGCAGCACTGATCTTTCCATCTTTGACTTTGCCATACTCTCTGGAATTAGGCTACTCAGTGTTTCACAGTGATGGCTTCTGTCCTTCAGTACAATGCACCTGTTTTTCCTCCCCTTCCCATGGCTCAGTTGTTAATTTCTTCATAACCTGTGTTATATTCCTTTGCATGGAGTAGCATAGTTTACTCACTGATCCACCTACTGTAGACTATCTCCCTTGCTTCCGAGGACTGGCAATGATGACTAAAGCGATTATGAACATTTGTGTGCAGGCATTTGTATGCGCAATATGTTTCCGACTCATTTGAGGAAGTGCCAAGGAGGAGGCTGGCTGGGTCTAATGGTAGAGTACATTGCGTTTTGTAGAGGAAGCGCCAAGCTGTCTTTCAGAGAGGCTTCACCATTTTGTTTTCCTACAAGCAACAAACTCCACATCCCCACCAGTATGTCTTATCAGCTTTTTGGAGCTTGGTCATTATAGTAGATGTGCCATGGCTTCACATTGCATTTCTATTTTGTAACTCCCTAATAATATATGATGCTGAATGCTTTTTGGTAGGCATCCTTGCCAGATGTGTGTCTTTGTGACTGGGAGTTCGTTCAAATACCTTTTCTCCATTTTAAAGTTAGTTTTGTTTTGTTTTGTTTTTGCTGTTGGATTTTAAGCATTCTTTGTATATATTGCACAATAATCTTGTATGAAGTATCATTTTCACAAATAGTCTCTCCTAGCCTAGTCTTGTTTTTTTTCATTCTTCTGACAGATTATAACTTTTCAATTTTAAGATGTCTACTGTATTAATTACTTCATTATAACATCCATGGGTGTTGCTGTTAGTGTCATATCTAAAATTCAAACACCAACAACAATCTGGTACTCATCACCAATCATTTGAAATGTTTCCTATAATGTTATTGGCTTGTATAGTTTTACATTTATCATTTAGGTTTATTATCTACTTTGAGTTAATATTAGTGACAGTGCAAGGTCTGCTCTAAGTTCAATTTCCCTTCTCTTCTCCTATCTTTCCTCCTGGCATTTAGGCATTTAGATGTCTAGTCACTACCTCCTTGAGAAGTCGACATTCCTGATTATATTGCCTTTGCTATTTTTTCGAACACCAGTTGAACACATTTGAGTGGATCTACTTAGAAGCTCTCCACCATGATAAACACTCAAGTTTTCTGTCTTACCACTATCTATCTCCACCTTGATCACTATAGCCTTTTGATAAGTATTGAAACCAGGCGGAGTCATTCTCCAACTTCATCCTTCAAGACTATGCTGGCTACTTTGGGTCTTCTGTGTCTTCATAGAAGCTTTAGAAAGGTTGTTGCTTTTCCCAGGAAGACCTGAAGAAACCTTGAATCTATAAACCAAAGCAGAAAGAAATCAAGTTTTACAAGTATTGAATCTTTTAGCCATGAATATGGGGAAACCATCTCTCCAGTTTTTATCAATTTCTTTCAACAGAGATCTGTGATTCATCAGCTTCTGTGGTTTTATATCATAAATATTTAGTATATAATTTGTTAGATTTATACTTAAGTATTTTCTTTTTAGGGCCCAAATGAAATCATATTATATGGTTTACAGTTTAAATTTCACTAGCTCATTGATGGTGTTCACTATATTAATATTATATGTCTATTATATGTTAACTTTATATCCTACAACCTTGCTTCATTGTTTATTATCAGTTACAGGATAATTTTTACTTCTCTCTTTTTTTTTTTTACACAGATGATCATGCCATCCATAAGTATGATAGTATCTTCCCTCCAGTCTGTTTATTATGATCTTTTTCCTTCCTTCCTTCCTTCCTTCCTTCCTTCCTTCCTTCCTTCCTTCCTTCCTTCCTTCCTTCCTTCCTTCCTCCCCTTATTGCTTTCTGGTAGACTCCTATTATATAACTCAGGTTGACCTTAAACTCCTTATCTCTTACCTCAGCTTCCCAAATACCAGTATCACAGACCTTTGGTACCATGCCTGGCCTCTGGGCTGTATTTCTTTGATTTATTTTCTTGTCTTGCTGAATTAAACTGTGATATCTGGCAAAATGATAAAAACACAATGGTGAGGTGAGTTATTTTTTGCGTTGTTCATGATGTTGTTCATGAGTTTTCTTGAAGAGAAAACTCAATTTCTTATTGATGATGTTAGCTACAGATTTCTATAGGTGTTCTTTCTCAAAATGTGGTGGGCAGGAAGGTACTTTATAAAGGGTATGCTTTTGGCTATCAACACAATGAATACTTTGGGATGTAACTGTAGAGTATCTTGTATAAGGTAGTAGGTTTATAAATTTTCAGTGATAAAATAAATAGAACTAAACACATACATACATATATATGTGAGCAAAATGAGTATACACACAGATGAGTGCAAAATAAGTCAATTGATTTCTTTTGTATTGAAGATATTGTTTATTAGTATATTTAATTAAGCTCAGTATAATGTCCTAAAGTAAATATCCAGATTATGATATAGCTTTCAAAAATCTAAGATGGAGGAAGTGGGCAAGTGACACAGAGATGTGTGATATTATTTCTTATGATTGCAAGCGTGTCTACAGTAGCCTAGGTAACAATTTTAAAGTGAAGAGATATTTAATGAGGGAGAGAGATGCAGGGGAGGCGGGAAGCAGGGATGAGAGAGAGAGACACACACAGAGAAAATAGTTTTACTAGACAATCTATATGTTTATGGCTTGAAATCTAAGATAGCTGATTATCAACAGTCTAGAACATTATGTTATTGAAAAAAACAGCCTCCCTGATCTAAAGAGAGTTCAGTTAAAGATACTGGCTGAAGACACTAAGAAGACATACGACTAGGGTTTGAGAGCATCCTTGGGTATATATCATCCTTTGACCATGACAGGCAAGAAGCTGAAGGTTAAGGTGTAAAAGAAAGCCACTTACTAGAATGACTTGAAAAGATCTCGGCTTTTAAACATGAAGGCTTTAAATATAAACAAACAGGAACACAGTATATCCACAGTACAACAGTACTTGTTCAGAATCAGAGACACCTCTGCCCCAATTCTTTTAAAGGAGACCTTCTTGAGTGGAAGATTCCCCCATCAGCAATATAAGCTGACTTTTATCACAAAGTTAATAAATGGTAACTATAGGTACCATTGAAGAACATGTTGAAGTCCAGTTTCCACCATACATGGATGCCTAGTTTTCCCTTTCCAAATGAGAATATTAAGTTAACTGAAAATTTCAGCTAGATGAACCAATACCTTTTCTAATTGCTTAGACAAAAGGACAACTTTTTTGCAGTTAAATAAGTTAATCTAGTAAGGAATAGATTCATTGTTCATCTATTTTATGGTTGTCAGTGTAAAGCCACTGAATGTATGTATGCAGTGGCACACCAGTGGAGGGGGGCCTATCCACACAGTTCATAGGGGTGTCTACA
Source organism: Mus musculus (assembly GCF_000001635.26). Lineage (NCBI taxonomy): Eukaryota > Metazoa > Chordata > Mammalia > Rodentia > Muridae > Mus > Mus musculus. The sequence goes on from NC_000082.6 coordinate 25,185,253, forward strand.
TACCTCAGAGGCACAAACTCATACCTGGGAACACTAAGATAAATCTATGCTTACATGAGACAGGGGGTGGGGGAGAGGAGAGAGAGAGAGAGAGAGAGAGAGAGAGAGAGAGAGAGAGAGAGAGAGAGAAAGAGTTCTTAAAGAAAACTCCTTGTGAGGCCTATGCATACACATGGAGAATCTCTTAAGAACTCTGATGAGTCAACCATCCCCTGACTGACACCTTTTGGTGCACAGTGGCCTGAGGCTATTCAAAGGCAGAAAAGACAGGTTTCTGGAAAAAATGATGAACAGAACTATATTTTCTGCTGTCAGAAGACGATGTAGGATTGCAACATAATGGAGGACTCTAAGGTTCAGAATCTACTTATTGGCTTCTATGTTCAGCTCTATGCTGTTCTGGTTGCCATAAACATTCTGTATCTAGGTCCCTGTAATGGAGTCCGTAGATCTGGATTCCAGCAGGCTTCAGACTGCTAGAAACCCGTGTCTTCCCCCCCCCCCCTGCATACGCCTGGAGGATGATGCTAAGCCTCAGTTAGTAGAGGAGTGGTTTTCCAGGAATGAGAATCCGCAACAGCTGAACAGTGATGGGGAAGCATTTAATATTCTTTCTAAGCTTGATCCCAACATATGGAGGGAGAATCATAATAAATGGTGCCTCAGTCAAGGTTTTCCTTTATCTCATCATGTCTTGAGGAAAGATAACACTATCACAATACAGACCGTCACCCACAGTGGCCAGCTTCCCAGAAGTGGTCACTAAAGCCCTCCCCACTGCTTGCACTCACATCCAGTTGTGGCTCATGAACTGAAGTGTTGTCATCTCTCTTCATTATTCTCTCAAAGCTATGCTCTCTTTTCATATTACTGATGTTTAGAAAACAAACATCTCCCCTTTTAGATATCTTTTAAATTAATTCTTAAATTACCATACAGAGTGGTGGTTTTGTTACTATGTTTTCATAGACATGTCATCTATATGATGTATTCATCTTCTTCCTCCACTGTTTCCCACTTGCTGGTCCTTCCCTCTCTGCAAGTAGTCCTTGTTTCTGCTTTCATGCCGCATGTGTTACATTACCCTCTTTTCTTCTTTTCTCCTCTCTTAAGATCTCTACCCTCTTTTCCATCTCCTACCCCCATTTATACTATCATGACACACACATGCACACACACACACACACAGGTACACACATGAACACACGCATGCACACACATTTACATAAATAAGAAATGCAATATTTATCTTTCCTACTCTTGGTTATTTCACTTAACATAATGAATCATGATTTATTTCATGCTTCCTTTCCAGCTGCTTTAAATTCCACTGTGCAGATGTAACACATTTGCTTTAACCATTTATCAGCTGCTGGGCATCTAGATTGGTTGCATTTCTTAGCCACTGTGAACAACACAAACAATCCAAGTGAACTGACAAGTTTATCCCTACGGTTTGCAGACTAGAATCATTAAGAAAAATACCCAAGATGGTATATAGCTGGGTCTCCTGGTAGTTCTATATTTAGTGTTTTAAGGAACACTCACAATGAATTACATACTAAAGCCAGTTGTGGTAAATATTGTATCTTTTGCTGATATTTTTCATAATAAAATGCATAATGTTCCTTTATGGATTATATATTCCACGAAGTGATAATGTATGTTCTAGGGGTCCCACGTCCTGAGGCTCATAGTGCTCACATTGCTCCTCACTTGCACTATTTATCTTTTTGTTCTCTGATATCTTTCCTTTTACATTTAGCTGATACTCTTTTAACTTCCTTGTTTATCATGAAATTGCATTCCACTAAGATCCTTTGAACCATATCTATCTATCTATCTATCTATCTATCTATCTATCTATCTATCTATCTACCTATCCATCTATCTATCTATCTATCTATCTATCTATCTATCTATCATCTATTTTCTTTTTCTTCTCTCTCTGTCTTTCTTTCTTTCTTTCTTTCTTTCTTCCTTCCTTCCTTCCTTCCCTCCCTCCCTCCCTCCCTCCCTCCCTCCCTCCCCCCTCTCTCTTTCTTTCTTTCTTTCTTTCTTTCTTTCTTTCTTTCTTTCTTCCTTTCTTCCTTTCTTCCTTTCTTCCTTTCTTCCTTTCTTCCTTTCCTTCTTTCTTCTGATATTAGAGTCTCAGGAATTCTTACTGTTATAAGTAGCAATTGTCCTTGGTAATTTTGACACTCACATTGTTCCATATATCAAAGTGTGTGTCCTCACAAGCATACTTTTATGTATTTTACATATTCTCAAGGGTGTAAAGAATTTTAAAAATTTTATTTATGCATTTTATGTGTGAGTGCTCTGTCTACATGTATGCCTGCAGGCCAGAAGAGGGCATCACATCTCATTATAGATGGTTGTGATTTGCCATGTGGTTGCTGGGAATTGAGCTCAGGACTTCTGGAAGAGTAGCCAGTACTCTCAACTGCTGAGTCATCTCTCTAGTCCAGGGTGTAAAGAATTTTTGTTATTCTCTGGCACAAAGAGATGCTGTCCCATACTCTTCTTGTACTGTCCAGTTTTCAAATTAATCACTTTTGGGAGAGCTACCTGCTTCTTAGCAGAGAGCTGTCCATTGTATGAGCTTTGAGCAGACAGACCGAAGAAATAGGTATCTACGTGGAACCTTGAGTCCAGACTGTTTTTTTGAACTGAAGTCCGACCTTTAGGCTCTTTCCTTGCTTTTCCCCATTTCTTATAGTTTTTTTTTCCCCTTGGAAGAGCCCAGTTCCCAGCAAACATTAGCTTAGCAACACACTCAAAGAGCTCTGCAACAGCCCGGCAGCAGAGCAGCAAAGAAGCATCAGGATTTGTTCCCGACTCTCATAATTTTCTCTAAATGAAGAGTATACAGAGAAAGAATAGAATCAAGAGTTACTGGAGGAGTCCTCTGCAATATCAAGTGCGTTATGTCAGACAATGGAGACTATTTTCAGTTGTTTCTGTTTATACTCGGTTCTGATGTTTGTGTTCCCTTTCTTACCTTGCTGATTTAATGTTGTATTTTGAACGCACATATCATTAACATGTTTCCACATGTCAAAACATTAGAATAGAGTGTGCTTTTGGAACTGTCATATTCTATCATGCCTTTCACTCTTTACAGGTATGCAGTTTCAGTTTCTTTAATACTTTCTATGTATTTCTTAGGGAAATAATACAAATGTGTTCTTTCTTTTTCTTTTTAATCCCAAGGGTACACAAAACAAAGCATGATGTGTATGTGTGTGTGTGTGTGTGTGTAAATATAGAGGGTCACAATACACTTTTTTTTTGAAGTGCTGGGAATTAAACTCAGGCAGAGGTTGGGTAAACATCCTACCGCAGAGCCATATCTTCAGGCCTTCCCATTAATGTTAATGATTGCTTGTTGTGTTTCAAATTGTGAATTGAGCTTTTTTTTTTTTTTTTAACAATAGGTCCTATTATTTTTGAAACCATTATGCTGATGATTATATATATTATAATTTGTAGAATTTCGTCTTCTTTTAGAATCCTGCCTTTTCACTTTTAAAATTTATTATTTAAAAAGTTTTGTGTGTTTCTCTCTCTCTCTCTCTCTCTCTCTCTCTCTCTCTCTCTCTGTATGTATGTATGTATGTATGCATACACTGGTGCTCATGTTTCTTTCCACAAACAGTGAATTTATGCTCTGACTCTCCATGGTGTTGGTGGCCATTCTAAACTCTAGGTTTGCTCGTGAGTTTTGAACTTTGAAACACTGGTCCTTTGGGAGTGAGAAGGATTATTTTCATCCCTCTGGAGTCATGAACTCTTGTAGTCATTTTGCTCCCTATGCAC